>NW_027509186.1:8692500-8707500 GCF_051911475.1 Siphateles boraxobius | reverse complement strand
GGTGAAACGAGACCATGAGCTTCACCCTTAGATTTTATTAAGCATGTTCAGCAGTTATAAGGATTCGGTGCAACAGTTCATCTCAGAACAGAAGACTATCTCAGGACTCATGCTTTTCTCGGGTCCTGACTGAGGAGGTATATCCTGTGTTTTTCCAGTTGTGCTCCTCGAGAGGGTTTTCGGAGGCAAGGCAAGAAAGGCGATGAAGGCCTTAATGTTCGACGAAGGGAGATTTCAGCTCACTAACCCCTAAGGCCATAGGAAGACATGGGTAGACTCAATCAAACGCTGCGATGTGCAGTAAAACAAGTGGTTAGATGTATAGGGTGCAGCGCATTCAGAGCATTGTCATGAGGAATGTTACAAGTCTGTCAGGCATTTGAGATGAGCATTGAGTGGAAGTTTTGATACATTAATATGATGTCAGGTCAGTGCATTAAGACATTCTCAGAGTCATTATGTGTGTAGGTTTGGTGAGAGGCATCCCAGTTTGGGTTAGTGGGCGTGAATGTCCAGGCCTTGTCCTATGAGGGGTTCGGCGGGGTGGCTGTGGGGGGGAGGGTGCAGCAGCATGGCAGTGTGGGGGCCGGGGTAGGGGTGCAGGGATGGGCCGGCGTGGGGGTATCCCGGTTGGGGCAGGAGGGCTCCGGGGTAATCTGTGGGCAGGGACGGCATTCCCTGAAGCCCTGACAGTGGAGGAAGAGAGAAAGAGTCAATCCGGAGAACAGGTGCATCACTATAGTCTTACAACAGGTATATTCAAATTAAATTTAATGCTTTTTAATGCCTTTTTTAAATGCCATACATGACCCATAACTAACCACGGATATTATACAGTGGTTAGTATAAGTGAACACACCCATGCTAAAGTTGACTAAAAAGAGGAATAAAAAAAATCATCTTTTGGAAATTGATCTTGATGCCTTAATTTAAAAAATGAGGAAAAATCCAACCTTTAAGGACACCAATTTTCTTTGTGAATGAATAATGTATTGTAAATAAATAAATGTTCTTCCTTAAAATACAGGGTGCGTGAGTCAGGACACCCCTATGTTAGGCAGGCAGATTTTTATTTTTAAAGGCCAGTTATTTCATGGATCCAGGATAATATGCATCCTGATAAAGTTCCCTTGGCCTTTGGAATTAAAATATCCCACATCATCACATTCCCTTCACCATACCTAGAGATTTAACATAGGGGTGTCCTGACTTACGCAACCTGTATTTTAAGGAAGAACATTTATTTATTTACGATACATTATTCATGTATCAAACTAACGTACAATTATAATAAACGTAAAATTATTAATTATGAATCCTATATTCAAATAAATTGATAATATACAATTTTCTTCAAAACTATCTACATTTTAAATTTTCGCAAAATCCATTTAATGACTTATAATGCTTTTTAATGCCCCGCGGAAACCCTGTACAAACTAGGTGATGCACACAACCAGCCTGTTCAACTGATTTAGTTGATCTCATGTGTTGGACTGACACAGAATAATGTAGTGGCAGAACAAAAATGTCAACACCCCCAAAGCTTCACAGTCCTATAACTCATCCTGGGTCCACATTTCATTCAGTAACATTAGACAGTTTTGATTTATGTACTTTTGCAATGTTTCTATCGCTTGTGCTTGGATCTGGATACTGGTATTCAGTACTCTTTCAGAAAATGCGTAATTGCGCCCCCTACCGTATAACAGTGAAAACATGGAAAACTCGTCACAAGAGGGGAAACTAAGGGCCCCTATCACACATTGCAATGCAGCGCCAGGCGCGACGCAAGAGTGTTTTGCTAGTGTCAGCCCGACGCAGTTATCATTTTCACGTCCTGCGGTACGTTGTTTAAATAGCAAATGCATTTGCACCCATTTGTGCGCCCATGGGCTGCTGGTCTAAAAACGAGGTGTGTTCAGGCGCATTGTTGGCGCGTTTTTTGAGGCAACTGAAGTAGACTGCGTTTGACTTTAGACCAGGTTTCAGTTGGTCAATGGCGCAATTGTTTTTTTGTTATTTAAAGAGCGTGTTAGTAATGTTTGTCTATAGGCGGGTCCATAATGCTATGTCCCGTAGATGGTCTGCTAGCGCTCTTTAACCTCGCGCACGAGCAGATTCGTTTCCTCGCTAGAGAAGCGTTCAGTTTTTACGCTTGTAAATTCCGTCATGTAACGCAACGCAACTGGCTTTTAAAGGGAATGGGTGATGAGACTCTGATTGGTTTATTGCATGTTACGCCCCAAAACACACCCATTACTCATTAAGAGAATAGGGACAACCCTTTAAGACCATGCGCCGGGAGCACCGACCATTTTTAAACGTTGTTAAACTAACAAAAGTGGATTCGGACTCGCCCTAAGTGCACTTTTGAATACAGTATTGTATTCTGCTTCAGACTAGCCTGGTTAAAACCAGACCCTTCTCAGTCGTAACTGAGTTAGGGTGTGGGGAAGGTTCATTCACACCTCATTTCCAAAGGCGCGTCACCAACAGACGTCGCTCGAATGCTTCTGGGCGCAATTGGATAGACCTTAAAAACAATCAGATCGATCGTCATCTTGTAAAGCCCGCCTCAACATTCGTGATTGGTGCCTCAATTTGGAAAGATTGGAAATGAGCTTGAATGGACTGTTCGCCAGACTAACTTGTAGAGCAAATCTAAATTTGCCAGAAGTTCGTCTGGGTTTTCCCAGGCTAGCTTCAGACATCACCCTCAATATACTTTTTGCCCCCCCCAAGTAAAAAAGAGAAACTTTGAAAGTATTGCTCTCACCTGCTGTCCTAAGACCTAAATGAGTCTGAGCATCCAACCCATATCCTCCTAGAGCCGCCCCCTCTGGACTGTACGGGGCACCCTGGCCTAAAACACACACACACACATACACACACACACACACACACAAATATGTGTGCAGAGAGCCACAAATGTTGATTTACTATACATTCAGAATGTACTACAAGTCCTAGATAAACATGCACAAATGCAGAATAATTTATTTTACCTGAGCGATTTGATTGGTCAATCATTGGCTGGACTATTCTGCGTCTGGCATTTATGAACCTTAGCACGGACAGCAGGAGCAAACACACGATTAGAACAACAGGAACAAATCGTTTTGATGAATGAAATAATAGCTGACCAAAGAACCACAATTTAAGAACCACATTTAATGTCAATACAATTAGAATATGTGAATCCATTTTACACTAAAAATGCAGAACAAAAAAGTAAATACAATATAATATAAATATAAATAATACATTTTAACTTTGAATTACAGTGCTCATGATTGTAAATATGCCCAGATGAAGGCAGGTAATGAGAGCGGTTGATTAACAGTGAAAGAGAGCGATTACTAACCAGTTGTTGACCTGCAGTATGGTGAGACCCGTGTCTAGGGAGAGCTGTTTCTTCTGTTCCTCAGACGGGTACGGGTGCTGACAGAGGACAAAGGGTTTGTAATGAATTTAAGCCTAGGTTAGTGGTGTGGCCTTTGTGAGTGCACAAAAATAGACAGATGTATTGTTACACAGGCAGTGCTGGGGGTTTCATATTTACATACTCAGATAGATTACTTCCTGAAAGTAACAAGAAAAGTAAAGTGTTAATTTTTTTTGTTCATGAATTTGCACCATTATTTAGTTAGAATGATTTTTTCAATAAAGTAATGCATACTTGGTAAATAGTACACATTATTAAATACTGACAAATATATTTGTAACAATGTAACACAAATAGTTACTTTTTAAGTAATGAAATAACGTAACTTGTTTCCTTTAAAATAAATATAAAATGCATTTACATATAAACATGCTCCTCAACAATGGTTACTGGTGACACTTTGGGACTTGATTAGTCAGATTCCTTTGTTACCTGCACTATTATTTTTATCCTTGTAATTATTCGTAACTTCTGGATATTTTACCATTTGTAATTACAGATGCCTCATTAGTTGGCAATTACCAAATGCTCATTACCATATCTTTAAAATCTTTACTCATTTCAAATGTTATTAACCATCAACCATCAAGAGCTCATAAATTCATATTTCACAGATATTAACTTGAGATGGTCAATAAAGTCGTCCATTTTTGTTACACCTTTTCCAAACCTTCTTCTTTTTCTAGCTTTCCTCTGTTATCTTTATCTTTCTTCAAGCTCCGTTCTTTGTTTTTCTGCCACCAATTTTAGCACCAAATGCTACTGTTTCTTTCAAGCCTTATATAAATGTACCATTGTAACCATACCTTTCATCACGATGGAGCCCACTCTTTTTAGAAAAGCTCTCAAAAGAACCCACTCTTATTTACTTTTTCCTCATGTCATTCCAAACCTGACTTTTTCTCTCAACAGAACTCAAAAAGAAAAGAGTTCAAGTATGGTTTAAACTGTAAATAAATTGGTTTTCTATCTTACCGACAGGTGCTGAAAGAGCCATGCTCTCATAATGTTAGTTGCAACTTTGGGAAAGATTCCTCTTTTCTTGTTGTTTCGTCTGTCTCTGTCCGTTTCGTCTTCTTCTCCTGTGCTGGGCGATGCCACACTCCCATCCAATCCATCACCTGAAAACCCACAATGAAATATCTCATCAGATTAGTGACAGGACGATAGTCGTTGAATTAAACATGCAAAAACGTAGCATACTACTACTGGAAACATTCATTACCGCATCTAGTTTATAAAATTCACAAAATATTTGAATAGAACAGTATGCAGTGTAAACAGTACTTGATTGTGTGTAAAATGGCTACCGGCATCACTGCAGTTCTCTGCGCTGTGTGAGGTGAGGCCACAGGAGGCGCTCGGGGTGCCCGAGGGGGTCGACACACACTCATCAGGGTCCCGCAACCAAGACTGATTCTACACACACACACACACACACACACACCCACGAAACAACCAAAGACTTTAGATACAGAAGGCAGAATATCTGGCGGAACAAGCCCCGCCTTCTAAATAAAAGAGCCAATCGCTGATTGATGATGTCATCAGATCGTTAGAAGCTCCGTTTGCTATAGGCTGACCTTGGGTAGGGTGTAGTCTAATATGTAGTCATTGTTCATTGCCGAAGTATTTTTTGGCACACAGTGCCGCGACAAATCAATCACTAGTTTATGACTGGCTGCCTGCGCATTCATTCACTGAGCTCGCGGCTGCTGCAACTTGCGCTCTCTTCACGACTTATCATCCACGGACAGTTTTTAATGTTTTATCAGACAATAACTACTCAAGATTTTGCTTTAGTATAATTTTCGAGACAATCAGGGCCGGATTCGGGACAACAGCTTAGATTTCGGGACTGTCACGAATTATTCGGGACTTCTGGTCACCCTAGTTTGCTATAGTCAGTATTTTGAGATGCGTACAGGACCACACATGCACATTGGCTATTTTTAATGCTATTTGAGCATAAATATGACAAAATCATTGACAAAATCAACATTTGAGCATAAATATGCTCCACTGCTGCATCTATACTCATAGTGTCGGCCCATCCAAACACACACACACACACACACACACACACACAGAAGTGTGTATAAATGCAATGACCCAGATGTGGATTCAATGCGTACCAGATGTGGGCCGGATCTGAGCCGACACTATGTTGCTGTCTGGGTCATTGCATTTATACTCACTGCTGTGTGTGTGTGTGTGTGTGTGTGTGTGTGTGTGTGTGTGTGTGTGTGTGTGTGTGTGTGTGTGTGTGTGTGTGTGTGTGTGTGTGTGTGTGTGTGTGTGTGTGTGTGTGTGTGTGTGGATGGGTGAAATGCAGAGCACAAATTTTACACATCACTTTCACTTCACTTTCATAAGAATCAACATTTATGAGATAGTTCATGTCATATTTAGCTGGTGATTTAATGTTATTTAATAGACCTTATTCAGAGCAGCGCCATGACATATATGAAAGTGAGGCTGTGTGAGAAACACTTTTCAAAAAACCTGTATAAAGCATCCAGATCACTTAAAAAAATCTAGACAATACAAGCTGTGGAAAATTATGTCTACTGACATTTCTTGGAAAGATAGTTTTGTAGTGTTTCGTCAGCAGAACAATCCAAACAGTAACCGTAAATAACAGTACAACCCACTGAAGAGATTCACGTCTATCCCTCACAGCCTCGCTTTCATTCCCGTTAAAAAGATGGCGCTGCTGTCTGTGAATAAGGTCTACAGTGAGTTCAGTTTCTGAGATTCCAGGATTCCCATTCAAGAAGATAGGACTTGGTCATGGATGCCCAAAACAGTAAATAATATAACAAAGAAAGCCTGAACGTTTGAAATGGACTTTGAAACCACTAACACCCTGGACTCACTTGTTCTGACAGATTGGTGCAAGAACCAGTGAAATCTTCCATGTCAGATTTGGATCCCCCGTCCCGGTCCTCCAGCACCAGATCAGTGGGCATCTTGCCCTTCAGACAGGTGATGTAGCGATGACAGAAGTTATCACAGAGGTCATGAACCTATAAGAGAAAATAGACTCACTGACATCCATTCATTCTGAAAGAATGTTAATACACTTTTTTCATATAAAATAAAAGTACATAGAGAGAGAAGGCTTGGTTTAAAAAGTTGCCACGTTTTAATAAGGGGAAGCGTGCATGAGATTTTATAAAGGATATCATGAAATAAGGAAATAAAAATGATAAAAAAGACTAATTAAATAGAAAAAATAATAAAAAAGGGGTTTGAAATGACATGAGGTGAGTACATTTTAACAGGATTTTCATTTAAGAAATATCACACACTAAATGCAATATCTGGAAACTGGAAAAATTGCAAAAGTACCCAGAAAGCAATTTTCAAAAAACAAATTTAAACATAGTCTAGGCTAAAACAAGGCAAAATTTGGGCTGTCAGTGAAAATTTAATAGACGTCTAAACCGTAGCCCAAGAATAGACCGTCATACACATAGAACATGTCAAAGAAATCAAACCAAAAACCTTGATATGTTGATAATACCATGGTATGATGGGATTTTCTGACATGGTATCAAGGTAATATCATGTTTTGGTCATGTGTTACCATAAAACAATTTTTTACAACATGTACCATAATAATGTTCTTTGAAGTAATTTATATTACCATCTAAATATTACTGTTATCATCAGTACTGATAATATATTACCATAAAGTGCCATATTATTCTCATTTGATACCATCTCTTTATCATTGCATCACCATATTGCTTTATTGTAAGGGTTATCTTTAAAAACACTCATCGTTTAATACAGGAGACAAACCTTTTCTAGCTCTAATAGATGAAACCGTAGAACTTGAATGGCCTGGATCATCTGTGCAAAGAGATCATATGGTTAAAAAATGGGAACACCCTTTGCAGAATTACATGAAGCCATTTATTTTTAAAGCTTATGTATATTATTTTACCAGATTATCCAGTTCTGGATTTGATGAAAAGATGGGTTTCTCTGATCGAATCTAAAATAGTGAACAGAAAAAAAATCATTAGGTACCGGCTTGGATGCTCAATGTTTATGCAGGCTTTATCTAGTACATTACAAGACAAAAGCCTGTCACATTTGACATTTTAAACTAGACAAGGATTTGCAGATCCCTGTGTGTGTGTGTGTGTGTGTGTGTGTGTGTGTGTGTGTGTGTGTGTGTGTGTGTGTGTGTGTGTGTGTGTGTGTGTGTGTGTGTGTGTGTGTGTGTGTGTGTGTGTGTGTGTGTGTGTGTGTGTGTAGGTTTAGGGGTAGGGGATAGAATATACAGTTTGTACAGTATTTAAAAAAAAAGCATGTTTTCCTAAAACATCAAAACCCCAACATGAGTTACTCACTTGTTTGGCAAAGACTGCGATGTCATCGTTGAACGAGTCAGAGGAGCAGACATCGCTGTGATTGGTCATGCCGTGGAGGTGGGCGGAGTTTGACATGGAGGCGGAGTCTCGTGGAGAGCAAGTGGCAAGTTCACACTTTTCAAATACCAGAGCCAGGAGTGGAAACAGAGGATGACTGCAAATCAACACACATACGCTCCGTGTAAGACAACACTGCAGGCTAAAAACTACAAAACATGACCGATTTATGTGAGGAGCTCAAATTAATGCCGCCACGATGTCATAATCATTTCAGATTTTCTTGAAGGGTGTGATGGTTTTGATATTATATCCTTTCTCCTATCTCAGATTAATGTGGATAGACAACTAGTAAATGTGGATAGACAACTAAGTAAACTATTTGTATGTTAACTTCCCCAAAATCTGGCTAAAATGGCTCTAAGGTGAATTCAAAACAGTGTTTGTTTGAGTAGCCCAACACACAACACTGGCTCAACTAAACCAAAGTAGAAAGTTTGTCTGACCAATGTTTGTCTAATCAATGGGAGTGTTTGGAGAACCTGTCTGAAAACAGTCATTATTTTTGCAATTCCAACTGGTGCCACTAGTGGTGCGAAAATTACACACTTCACCTTTCCAAGACGCTGTTACATTTTTAGTTGTGAAATGCTAATAAACATTGTAGTTTGTTAACATTTGCGTGTTGAAAAAACAGCCTGCCTGAAAATACTACATTTTGTGGATTTGTGTGCTGACATTTTTTTTTATCGTTCTCAGTGGAAGCACTTGAACAGTAAAATACATAAATGACATTGTTTAACTTAATCTTTCTCCGCCATTGTTGGTAATTTCCTGCTTTTGGTGTTTTCACTGTTATACGTAGGGGGCGCTATAACACATCTTCTGAAAGAGTACTTCTGAAATAAGCAGAAACCAGCAATATCATATATAAGCAGATGCTTATGTAAAATAATGTGATCATCAATATTAAACAGCATATAAATCAAAACTGCCTATGTTACTGAGTGAAATATCGACCCAGGACTGTGAAGTTGTTGATGGACTCGATCTACTACTCCATCTATGTTTTGATCGTCTTTCTGAATGTCTTTTTTTTAAAACAATATTTTCTCAGCTTTTTGCTCAAAAATATGCTTATTTTTAATGAAACTTACCCACATTCAATTGTTGATAAAAAAAGAATGAATAAAGTGTTTTTGTTTTGTTTAAAGCAGAGGGTCTATTCTTTCTTTTGATATATTGCATGTTCAGATATTCATGCAACATAATATTCTGCGGGGCATGAAAGTGTTGTGAAAATTATAAAAAATGCTTGCAGTGGCTGACAACGCTGACGGGGAAAGAGTTAATACCTAATGCACACCTTTACTTATTCATTTTGTTGCCCTTGAACTAAAATAGAAAGAGAAAGAAATGTGTCTACCCATATGGTTTGTATTACCCTCAAAATAGGCCTCATGTGAAAAAGAGAAAAATATTGTGTAATTATTTAAACTTCAAGTGAGCAAAATCATTTATCAATGGCATAATTACAAATTAAAGCTAGCCAGGATTTGAAGGCAAACTATGGAGCGCTCCCACATGTTTGGTGTGAGGAAACAGATGGTGGCTCTCACCCGTAGATCAGGTCCCGGTGGTGTTTCAGGGAGTCAGGCACCGTGTGGCCGTAGTGATGCGGAGGAAGTGACCTCATGACGTCCCGGTACCCTCCCACAGGCATGCCGTCAGAGCCTGGGTACTGCACCAACTCCTCATACTAGACAGGACGAGACCAAACTCAAAGATAACACATGGCCTAGTTCAGCCTTATATTAGTGTGTGTGTGTGTGGGGGGAGATATGAGTTTACACAGCATTGACTGTACAGTTGAGTATGAGAGGCTGTTTGAAGTCGCTGATAATTGTATCTCCTCCTTAATAAACACTGGATGCGGAGAGGCTTTGATGTGCGATTTTTCAGTGCCAAGCAACATTCACCCAGGGACATAAACTCCACAGAAAACTGATTAATAATTAACAGCCTTACATACAATTACATAAAGTCATCCAGCTTTCATTTTTATTGTAATTAAATTGATCTTTCCGATTAATGCCGTAGTCAGATATATGATCAGAAAAACAACATGCACTTGCACAATGGGACAGTTTTCTGAATAATCAATAATCAGAAAAACATCTAATTATGAAATTCATTTGAACCGTTTCCAATGACTGCTCACCTATTATTATAATGGAAGTTGCAGGATCATTAGTAATAACGTTACTTAATGTAAGCCTTTAACTAAAATAAAGTGTAGGGCTTTGTTAATAATCAGGCTTTTCTGTAGCATAAACCATGCTCATATTCTTATGCTCAACATAACAAGAAAATAATTTTAGCACACTACATTAACACCAGTTTCATTTGGTTTGATTTTTGAAGTTGTGAACAGATAAAGCAATTTTGGGTTTCACAGTCTTTTAAAATATATCCAGTGAACATGCTGTTATGAAAATATATATACAGCCTAGATATGTTTTATATGTGAAACTAATAATTAGTGCACTGGCTGCTACCAACACTCATATTAAAATTAATTAACCAAAATTTTAAAAAGTTGTTCTGAGCTAAAATGATAAGTAGGCCCATTATTAAGATGGACAATGTAATAATTTAAATTCGAAGTCACATCACCAGTCATTATTACTGCGTTACAACAATCAGTTAAGAAGCAGTTAAACACAAAGGATCCAAAGTATTAAATATGATAAACGGTAACCTTAACACTTTATAATAACATTCATTTTGACAGACATTATAATTAGCTGTAATACATTCGGTAACGCTTTACAATAAGGTTCATTGGTTAACATTAATTAAATACCTTAGTTAACATGAACTAATAATGAACAATACTTCTTCAGCATTTATTGATATTAGTTAATATTAATTTCAACATTTACTTATATGTTATTAAAATCAAAGGTTGTATTTGTTAACATTAGTTAATGCATGGTGAACTAACATGAACAGCTGTATTTTTATTAACTAACATTAATAAAGATTAACAAATGCAATAACAAAAGTATTGCTCATTGTTAGTTCATGTTAGTTAATACATTAGCTAATGTTAACTAATGAACCTTATTCATAGATAAAGCTGGATTCTATTGACGGAAATATCATCAAACTTTGATGCACATACTGTATTTGAACTGGTAATCACATAGAGACTATTAGTGTGAATAATTAAAGTTATTATAGACAAACTATTTAGCACTGCAGTATCAGTTTCAAACCAGCTGAATATATGTAAATATAAAAAACACAGTATGTAATTATGCATGCTGCGGCAATGCTTTTTATAAAAAAATGAGCAATGAATGTGTACAAAACTCAGACGTGATATTAAATAACTCCGATAACTCAGCTATTTGTACAAAATCTGAATGTGTCTATTATCTGTTCACAATTAAACCCAGACCAAATGGATTATTTGAATGTAATCTCAAAATCACATAATCTCATAATCACAACATGTAAAATATATCCTATTTATTTTGTGGAATTTACCAATAAAAAATATTCTTAATGCGGTTGCAGGGACAGATATAAGAGCTTGTGTGTGAGATCGCATAGACTGATGCCAAATTAACAGGATCTTAACTGCCATTTGTAAGAAGACACAGAACACAAGAAGAATTTCCATTTGGCCGCTCACTGTATAGCACAAAAGTTGACCTACTTATCCACTTCATCTGCCTTTCCACGGCCCGGGTCTCCAACACTCAATCTGAGGCTTGCCTTCTGCTGCATTTCTCAATACAAATCAATGATTTCAATGGGGATAAGCTAAGCAGCTGAGTGTGAGCACCTTCGTCTAAAGAAATAGGCCTAATGAAAATGATTGAAAATTTAAAAAAATTAATTATTTTTCTTATTATTTGAATGCACGTTAACTAATCTCTTGAACCTACAACTGAATTAATAATGTAAGTTGTTATATAGTGTCAGCCAAAAATCGTACAATTGCAAAATAGGAAGTAACTTTTTGTATTTTAGACAACATACTTGCCTGTACAACTAGTTCTCTTTTTGTTATGCGTGTTTATTTGTGATTAACATCTACACACTACAGGATCAAACACTAGATTTGCATTAAAACAGCAGGAAAATGGATCTGTAAAACCAAGGGAAGAAACAGGACCTACCCTCTTCTCCATGCGATACGGAAGCCGAGCTCACACACTCTCTGACGGAGGACAACACACACCCGCGGCAGAAAAGACACACTCTCTATAAGAAATACAGCGTTCAAAAAATGAGCATGCATTGCAACATAAACATACTGATACCATATTCATATTCTGGTCCAAAAGCATTTGAGATTTGGGGGAAATTATTAGATAAATGCATGCACATAGCCTATGAGAGTAGTGGATAAGATTGCTTATTTCACTTAAAAAGTATCCACCAAAATAACAGCGCAAGTGTTGCTGTACTAGAGTGAGAAATGCACTAATGTTATTATATCCATAACAAATGATTACATCCACGTAAATGTTGTGAATTTTAATGTAAATTGTGTAATATGAATATGAGGATATGATGGGAAGGCGTAAAGATCCCCCACCTTAAGAAGACTGTAGCAGAAGCGTGACGCGGGCCGAGTATCCAGCGTTAGCGGCGCGTTCCAGATGATGTCGCGTCCTTCGCGCGCTATCGATGTCCATGAAGCGAGGCGTTGAGCTCGAATGCGTCTCTCCGCGATGAGCGATTGAGCTTTAAACCAGAGAGAGAGAGAGGGAGAAAGAGAAAGAGAGAGAGATGAGAGCGAAAGAGAGAGACTGGGAGTTGTTTCGGGGGTCAAAACACAACGGGGTCTCTCACCCCCACCTCCTTATCACACACACGCTCGCGCATCACACACACACACACACACACACACACACACACACACAGCGCGCGCATTACAAACGCAGAGCCTTTGGTTTTAGGACGCTCTGTTCCTCTTTCTTTCTCTCTCTCTCTCTCTCTCTCTCTCTCTCTCTCTCTCTCTCACACACACACACACACACACACACACACAGCGCGCGCATTACAAACGCAGAGCCTTTGGTTTTATCTGAAGGACGCTCTGTTCCTCTCTCTCTCTCTCTCTCTCTCTCTCTCTCTCTCTCTCTCTCTCTCTCTCTCTCTCACACACACACACACACACACACACAGTGCTGATCGCTACTCCGGTGTACAATCATTTTGTCTGAATATGAGTATAGTGTGGAGCAGATCTGTCAGAAGAATTTTACACACATGCGTTGTTATTATTCTCAACAGCACACGCGACACATCATACACAACACATCACCTCATTCATATACTGTATACGGTGGCCCCAAAAATTATTTGCAGACTTATGTCGAATTTTAAAATGTATCGAAGCAAATGGCATCTGCAAACAAATGAAAGACATTTTCTTAGAACTAACTTTAGCCATATTTGCATATTAAACAACTGGTGTCAAGGTGATTTTATAGTGGATATATATAAAGACAGTTCCCATTAAATTCCCAGTTGTCCTAACAAACTAACTAGAGTTTTTGTAGGTTATGTTCCACTTATATTTGATAACCAGAATGTGTCAAAATAGCCACTAAAAGTCAATGTCTTCCTTATAAAGAGTGGGTGAATACAGATAGTGTGGGACATACTTGTAGAGTTTTTTTTTCATTACTAAAAATTAGCATTGTTCATTTTAAATATGGCATGACATTGTTGCAGCCCATTGGATCATGTTTTTAAAACAACAATGATGAATCATTTAAAGTAGAAGTTTTAAGTGTCTGTGTAAATATATATAGGGTTTAGCTGCATGAAAGGTATATATAAAAATCAATGTTTAAATTCTGGGTTATAATTTGATTTGAATTCAACCCTAACTCACATTAATAAATAAGTAATTGTTTGCTATTTTAAAATAATACAACTTTTTTCCTATTTAAATGCTTATAATGAAATAAGAATCCGAGGAAGGGGTTAATAGGGGTTGGTAAAAAAAATCTAATCATAAAATTAAATAAATTAATATTCAAAGATTACTTTTACAGACTAAATATAAAAAAGTAAAACATTTCCCGGTATCCTCTTTATATCTGATTTAACACCAACTTCTTACAGTGAAATATTTGCTTGAAAGGTATGCTTGTGCTATCCTTTAAAATCAATGCCACATGGCTCGACATTTTGTTATGTGAAATAAGTGTCAAAATAGTTTTGGTAGCCACTGTATGTACACCACTTTTTTTTTTTAACTAGAAAGTAGAAAAGACATGAGACAAATACACTCAGGTACCAATGAGCTGATAATACTAACTGGCCATTACCATGCGACTTAACTTACTATAATAAATAACAGCCATGCCATTGTTTTAATTGCAGGGCAAATTACAGCAATATGTTTCTCTTATTTATGACTGTCTAATAGGGAGACTGGGCTGGCTTTTAGGCTATATGGAGAAGCTGTCACAGCCAGGGACTAAACTTAATATCGACACTTAATAAAACCACATCAAGACAAATGGTAGGCTACTTTTTTTTTTAGCCCAGGTCTATTTTTTTAATTAATTACTTGCAATATTCCAAAACTAATTGTTTTTCTTTAGTTTATACTGCTTGAAAACTGGCCTATAAAACATTTTAAACACCGCGTGTGAGTGATATTTGAGTGAAAACAATGGGCTTTAAATATGTGGGCACCCAGCATAACAATCATTCAGATCAACCTGTGACAGGAGAACGGCCCAAACGCGGTCTTGTGTTGTAAATCACCCTTAAATAACATAATAATTATTCCATGCGTCCCCTAAACTCTTGCCCCGCTGGGCGAGGCGTCGCGGGAGGTCAGGACTTCAATCAGCGCGACGCGGCCCTCAGCGCAGTGACGCCCCGCGGCCGGACCGACGCGCCGCGTGAGGATCTGGAGATGTGCGGCGCTTGAACGCGTCGGCCCGCAGAGATGATCAGAGCGAGAGAACGCGCTCGCAGCGACGCAGCGGGACTGTGAGGCGCTCAAACGACCAACGCCTTTTCAATGCGGACTTTAATCGGATATTTCCACTTGTAACGCGTTGTCATTTCATGCTCTACAACCAATACAACATCTGCTATCATATAACTTTGTAAATTTAG
>NW_027509186.1:7092500-7240000 GCF_051911475.1 Siphateles boraxobius | reverse complement strand
GACCTACAAAATATAATAATCCTCTTGCAGGCTGTCATGATTTCTGTCTTGTGTTTAAGGACTTTTAATTGTAAGTGTTTTCTGTTCTTATTGTTTCCTTGATCTCTTCCATTGTCCAGAACATGTTTGCTTTGTACCTTGTTAGTTTCTATAGTTAGTCTTGTTTGTCTCCATTTTTCCCCCGATTAGTTCTCAGCTACCACTTGTTCTCTGGCTCATTTATGGAAGTAAAATAATGTCAAATGTTTTTGAAATAAAAAGCCTGTTGAATTGCACTTCTTGAAAAAAAATAGGCATTGCATTAACCATGCTTGCATTTTAATGCATTGTATTTTTAGGGCTTGCATTTTTATGGGCTGAAATTCAACACGGTTGAATATTTAAGCTGTGAATATTTCAATTAAAAACATTTCAAACACATTTTCATTATTAAAAATTCAATAATCCATATTCACCATTCATATTTCACTTCCAAAATATTCTAACTGTTTAAAAATACAACCTATAATATTCAACAGGCAATTTTCGGTCCATTTTATTTCGCTTTGCAAATTCGCTTCCACAAATTCAATGGTTCAAATTCGACAGTAAATTCAACATTGACGTCCAGGAACTGCAGGAAAACCAGAAGATTGCCGAGCATAATCTCCATCTGCTGTTAGTCGACCTCACCATCAGATGGTGCAAAAGCGCTTGTTGTTGACGAAGACCAGAAAAATTAGAGCAAGTCATTCATTCATAAAACTCATTTACAGCAATGTAAGTTTATTTGTGATTATTATGACGGCTGTTTTTGTTAAATTCGGTGCCTTCACGGTTACTTTTCCTGTGTGGCCTATGCATATTTCTCTACCGTGAACGAGATCATAATTTTATTCCCCGATGCGGATATACAGATCCAATGTTACATTTTTGAGGTTGACATTATATTTCTCTTGGTTTTTTAGTTGCCTTAACTTTATATTGTGGCGATGTGCTGCATGCAGGCTATTAGGGTTTCCCTCAATACTTCAGGATTCCCCTGCTGGACCTGTACAACGCTTAACGTAGCTTAATGGAGTATTGATGTAAAAGTCCAAACTCACAGGCAAGCAGAAGGACTCAGAATAACGCGCACAGCTGAGCGTTTCCCAGTGATAGACTGGCATAAAGTTGGCTTGATGTTGGACATTCGCACATTTAGGGACCGTCTCTAAAGTGTATACGACTTTGGTATACACGTTTCTAAGTTCAATAGCATTTGAATAGAACGACTTACAGTCATAAAACCAACTGTAAAGTGTTCATGTAGTGTCAAGCATAATGCGCACCCTTTGGATTTTTGACATTTATTCAAATAAATTTAAGTTTGCTATTGAAGTTAGAAACGTACATGCCAATGTTGTATGCAACTTTAGAGACGGTCCCTAAATGTGCGAATGTCCAATGTCAAGCCAATTTTACATTTAGTCATTTAGCTTTTATCCAAAGCGATTTACAGTTAAACTAACAATAGGAGGACAACAATATACAAGTGCTTTGATCCCAGTTTAAGCTAATGCAATACACGTAGGCATTTTAGGACTTATATATATCAGAGCCGGCCCGAGCCTTTTGGGGGCCCTAAGCAGAATTTGATTTTGGGGGCCCCCTCCCACTACACGAAGTCACCTGTGCTTGACAATTATTGACAGAAATGTCACGCAATAATGATACATTATAAATGAATACAGTGAGGTTATGTATTAATACAAAATAAATACTAAATAAAAAATAGATGCCTACTTAAATAAAAAAGTTTTACTTTACTCTTTTACTAACTCTTTGAAACTTCTTAAAACAAACTATCTCAAAACGTATATAAAATAAATTATTTGCAAAAAATAATGACAAAACTGAGAAATCAGAAACATAATAAGAACAAGGGTTCAACAATGACAATTATTGTTGAAAACTGTAAAATATATTATTATTATTATTTCTCTACTGTCTCAATACAGTGTAACTGTCCTCAAAATCTTTTTTATTATTATTATTGTAACAGACTTTGTTGGATTGTACATGACAGAATCCAAAAAAGTCTGTTACTATAATACCGGTAATGTACTGGCGCTCGTTGTATGTGTGTATGCAATCTATTTTTCCCCTCGTGGCTTGCCGTAGATAGGAATTGGTCGTGCGCACTTGGTACTGGAGTGTCGCTATCCTGTCAATATGAACCAAAATCTCTGAGGAACCTTATTGAATCTATACCATGAAGAATTAATGCAGTTCTGAAGGCAAAAGGGTGTCAAATCGGATACTAGTATAGTGTAGCTAATAAAGTGGATGGTGAGAGTATATTGTGTTTAATATATGAGGCCTAAAGGCCTATATTAAATCTGTTCATCATATAAAGCATTCATATCTCTTGGACTAAACTGCTTGATTCATATTTATTATTTAACAAATAAATATATCTTTATGTTTGTTTCAAAGATTTACCAATGATTTATGGAATGGAACAATATGAGGATAAATAAATGATGACACAACTTTTTAATTCTGGGTGAACTATCTCTTTAAGCTTTGTAAAATTTTGTTGTGTCCCATCATGCTCTTTTCTGTGACTTCTTGTATAAAACAAGGTTGTCATTATGTTTTGGTTGTTATTTTGTGAAAGAATTATGCAGTTCTACCCACACAAAAGTTCATAGTGACCACGTCCATCAATTAAAAAATAAGTACATACAATTTGTTGTAACATCCAAAGCAAAATCTACTCCTAACACTTCCACCACCCACCAGTAGAGGTCTTATTCCCCTGCATTCTGACATGGACAGATGTGTTGCATCTGCAATCCATTAGTGTTTATATATTCACTATTTTCAGTGTACTTTCCCTAACACTGCCCTATTGCCAGTTTCTCTGGATTACTCACCTTGATTACTGATTTAGATATGTTGGCCTGCATTGCTGTCTTTCTGCTTTTGAGTTCTCCCTTTTAATATGAACACAATAGGCCATTGCCAAAATGAGGTGTCATATGTATGTGTGTGCTCATTGAGCAAATGTGTGCAAGCAGTGTTTATATTTGTGCCATGTAAAAGCCAGATCTGTGTGTGAAAGAGGATGTGGTCTGAACAGGCCTCTTCTTGGCTGTTTTCAGTGCAGAGTACAGGGAGAAGTGTCAACACACACACACACACACACACACACACACACACACACACACACACACACACACACACACACACACACACACACACACACACACACACACACACAGTCATTTAACACCTACTTCATGTCTTTTTGTAAAATACCACGAATCAAAAAATAGTGCCTTTTCAGAGCACACACTTTTTAAAAATGTCCAAAACACACATCATAATGAGATGTGAAACTGAATGAACACCAGAGATAAATACACATTTCACTTGCAAACACACACACACACACACACACACACACACACACACACACACACACACACACACACACACACACACACACAAATAGAGAACAAAGTACTCACAGTGAAGTCAAGGTCTGGGAATAGTAGGATATCTTGAAGGGGATCTTCCCTGAACTCAGCTTCAAGCTCTGAAATCACAGCTTCATAGTCCAGGGGGTCAATCACTTTGGGCTTCTCCTGCTGTGAGACACAAATAAAACCATCTCATCAGCAACAGTGTCAGAATGCAAAAACAGTTGCTCGTTGTGCTGAGAGGTAGTGTTTTTCTCTTGCATCATCTTTAATGAGATGTTTAATGATGTAGAGTGTAAATTGTAGAGCAACCGGCATTTAATTACTGTAGCTCTTCTAGATGGGGGCTGAACCATGTGTCTGAACCTAGGAGTTATCAGTCCCTTTGCATCGGACGACTACTAAGATAGTCCTGACAACAGGGCAGCCTATGATCAAAAGTAAAAAAAAAGTACCAGATGAAAATAAATTAGAGGGAGAGGTCTCTGACTCTGAAGGCTACATACACATCTATGTAGTAGAAGTGAAGGTGCATGTGCACGTGGCGACTTGCAGCTACAGGGGTCGGTGTGCTTTGTTTGTCGTTTCCTTTTACATTTTTTTCCCTCAACACTGTTGGACGCAGAGATTTGTCCTATACCTTCCTAAAGACCTTAAAAAGGAGTAGGCTAAATGAAAAAAATGGGGGCAATTGTTTTATTGACCACCTGAGTCTGTGTTTGTTTGACTCACCTCAGGAGTCGGCAAGAATTCAAAACTCCCGGGAGTTTCTTTTACGATGGCAAGTCCAAGAGCGTGAAGCAAATGTGGCTATCCTGAATTGGGAAGTTTTTCGCCTTTCAAGCAAAAACAAAATCTCTCTGGACAAAAGGATTCAACGTTTAAAATTCGGAAAAGAGGACGAAAAGGAGGTGTTCGTCGTGAATGAAAAATCGAAGTCTTTCTAAAATTCCTCTTCCTACAATTATGTTGGCGAATGTGGGGTCTCTATGGAAAAAGACAGATGAGCTACAAGCTATGGTGAACTTCCAGCATGATTACAGGAATGATTGCGTGATGGCGTTCACGGAGACTTGGCTCTCCGAAGGGGATTCAGATTCAAGCCTACGACTGGATAATTTCGGAGTGCCCATTCACATGGCCCGGGATGCGACAGTTACCGGTAAAGCGCAAGGAGGTGGGGTATGTTTGTATATTAGAGAGAACTGGTTCAAATCTGTGTCCGTTTATGAGAGAATGTGCATGAAAGACATTGAGTTACTGTCTGAGGCATTAAGACCTCAGTACTTGCCCCGGGAGTTTCCTCAGCTGTTTGTAACGATTGTTTACATCCATACCCAAGCAAATGGTAAGGGAGATTGAACACGTTGTTCACAAACTGCAATGTGCATCTCCTGACGCACCCTGTTTTATTCTGGGAGACTTTAATAATTGTACATTGGAGAAATCATTGGGCCACTTTAATCAGTATGTAACTTGCCCAAAACGTAAGGCTGCAATTCTGGATTTGTGCTATGGATCGATTAAAGGAGCTTATAAGTCATTTGGTAAACCACCTTTGGGAACTTCAGATCATAATATGGTATTACTTGTCCCTACATATAAAACTGTTCTGAAACGTGAGCAGGCACAGTTAATCAAGATGAAAGACAGGTCTGAAAATGCTATGTTACGATTTTATGTTGCAGCCTTTTGATAAAATGCTTTTAAAACTTTGCAAATGTATAAAAAGAAAGAAAGAAATGAACTCTGGCAGAGGTACCCTGCTGAAAAATCCATTATTGCTGGTCACCAGCATAAGGTATGTTTTTCATGCTGGGACCTGCATTAGATGCTTGTTTCTGTCCACCAGCATGGGAAGCAGGAGTGCTGGTAGACCAGTTTTGCTTGAGAACATCATGACTATAGTGTCCCACCAGCTAGACCAGCATAAACCAACCTGGACCGATATGGAATTCATGCTGCTTTATGCTGGATCTTTCAGCAGGGTATTCGCATCTGATTACACATCTGAAGTATTTTTGGGTATGAAGTAACAAGCTTTGCACATCTGAATGTCTGGCCTTTCAGCCATTCTTTTATCAAGCTGGTTGGAAGGTATTTTTTAGATCTAGATGTTTGATTGGTTCAAGTCCAGAAACTTCAGCCCAGTCGCAGGTCCAAAGTTCTCTTTCAACTAACACTTCAACTAACACTTTTATGCATTTTGGCCATTTATTTAAACGACAGTGTATAAAATGTGTATAGGCATTTTGGGGCCTGAAAATGTAGACTTCTCGAGTTCGTATAGCGCTTTATACAATACAGATTGTTTCCAAGCAGCTTTGCAGTGATCAACAGGAAAATAATGATCCAATGGTGCAAACAGAGTTAATTTCGGCTGTAAAGCAGCTCTAAAAACAACAGTGTCATTGTTCATCTGAAGTCAGTTCAGTGTTGATTCAGTTTCTTTGTAAAGATAAATTATTAAATTAGTTAATGTTATTGATAAAACAGCTCTGCCGAAAACAGTGATGTCATCTTCAGCTCAGTTCAAATATTATCCAAAACAGTTATGCCAATAATATTGTTGAATATTATGTGTCCCCAATTAAGCAAGCCAGAGGTGACAGTGGCAAGGAACCCAAACTCCATCAGGTGACAGAATGGGTGAAAACACACACGTGTACGCTATCTTTCATGTTCACATTTCCAACCCAGCACCACTGGGTTACTGATTATGAATGATCATCAAACCAAATTAGGTTAAATCTACACAGTTTCCTTACCCAACAGTCTCAACCCAACATGAGGGGTTAAAAAAAAGATACTAAAGGGGTCATGAACTGCATTTTTTCAAAATTGTATAACATTCTTTGAGGTCCACTTATGTTAGCACAATTTTTATATAAGAAACATCCTAATTTATGAGTAATAGGCTATTCTTTATTTTCATTTCTTCCATTGATGAGATAGGCTATGTATTGTATATTATTACAGTATTGTCACGGTTCCATGTGTCTCTGTTTCAAGGTCTTTTTCCTTGATATTTATTTTGTCTTGTGCCTATGTTCAGCTCCTGTATATTTAGTTCCTGTTCCCTTTTTATCCATTGTAATCATCCATCGAAAACCCTTGTTTGTTACCATGTCAACCTATTAACTACACCTGTCCTTCATTTAGCCAATTGTCATCTTGTGTATTTAAACCCTCAGCCTTGTCTGTTCATTGTCTTGTGATAATGTTTCAGGCTGGTATTTTTTTGTGATGGTTCCTTGTGTTTATTAAATGTGATTTCATTTCTCATCTGCGTCAAGCCTCTATCATCTGGATTTTCAAGTTACCCCAGCATGTGACAATTATATTAGTGGTGAAATGAAGGCGCTACAGAAAGGTGTTTATCTCCTTACATAGTAGAAATATTTCCCAACTGTGAAAAATGTATTGCATATTACATATTCTTTATAAGTCTTAGTTGTGACAAATAAAGTTGTTGGAGTTACCAGTTATAGATGACAAATGATAACTTACAGTGTTTCGTGTAAACAAATTCTAAATGAATGTACCATCGTTTGTCGGGTTTGTTTTTCTTAAATTCATTGTTTAACATTTTCAGTAAACTGAAAGTAAAGGATACAGTAATAGGCCGGGAGCCAGGTCCTCTCCTCAGGATGTTTTTTGCTACCCTTTTTTCACTATTATTTTCTATTATCTTATACCTTGGACCATCACAAGTTGATAATGACCACCCCCAACTTGGCCCCGTTTGGTCTCAGGGGGCAAAAAACACACTTTTTGGGAAAA
The DNA here is from genome assembly GCF_051911475.1 of Siphateles boraxobius. NCBI lineage: Eukaryota > Metazoa > Chordata > Actinopteri > Cypriniformes > Leuciscidae > Siphateles > Siphateles boraxobius. The sequence goes on along the minus strand of NW_027509186.1, from coordinate 7,232,768 downwards.
GTTTTAGGCGGAATGATGTAATTGTGAATATTAAGGTACTGCAGCTACATAAATGGTCATATAACCCTACAATTTAGCATTGTATATCCTGACACATAGGGGAAACTAGCAGAAAAAGATTCTGGGGATTGCTGCCTTTTTACTGTCAAATATCACCCTCAACATACCCCAAAAAACAAAATGTCTGTTCGCCTGTCAAATTGTCATCAAAAGTGATCATTTTCAAGCATTTTATTATACATATCACTGCCTCAAATTTACATGAAAAACTTCCCAAGTTTATAAGCTTCAATTTAAGTCCAAGATGACCATTCTATCTAGAGGATTACAGCTGGTATAACCAAAGTTCTCCATTGTACCTCAAATCGGAGAAAACAGAACTTTCAAGCATTACCATTCCATATGGGATTTTAACATATGGACAATATTTCTAAAAAGAGTTGAGACTTGACTTATGTAGTGCTATATTATATGAAGTGAATTGCATGCAAATTGAGTAATGTTATGCCCCTAGGTGGACTGGGGTCAGGGTGCATTCACACAAAATCAATTAACCATATGTGAGATTTATTAAAGCATAAAATAGAAACATTTATTTGGTTCTTAGATCTTTTTGCTGCTTATCCATGCTGTACTTAGACGACTGGTCATGTTAGTGTATTGTATTAGTGTAGAATATAAACTCTCAATCATCATTTTCCTCCTCTTCCTCATCTTCACCTATATTCGTATGGATTTAATCAGTCAAGTCACCTTCATCTGTTTCATTTTCTGCCAAGACATCAACAAGAGCTTTGGGGATGATGTCGCCCTCAAACCATAGTGGTTCTAGCTTGCCTGTCTCTGTGTTTATGTGAAATCGAGAGGGCTTGGGATTTTCGGGTAGTGCTCATGAGCCCTCTTCCAGATGCATACTTGAAAGTTTACTCTTTTCATGTGCTGTAAGAGGACCCTCTTGCAAGGTGGGAAGGTTGAGAGGTCAACGGAGAGACCCTATCGAAGCCCAAGACTTGAGCCACACATCTTCTTGACTTTAGTCTCTCTTGCCTCATCAACTTTCTTGATTCGACGATTGAAACCATAGAGGCGACAGATGAACTCTTGAACACAGCTGAGAATCTGTTCATCGAGCTCCCAAGAGTTCCCTATTTCAGCAAAGATCTGAATAAACTTTGAATTCTGATTAAGAATCTTCATCGGACAGACCTTCCCTTTGCCTTTGAATGCTGAATTGCAGTCAGCACCAGTGAACGCATGCAAGGCCAGAAGAGCTGAAATGTGTTCCTGTGAATAATCTTCAGCCATCTACCATGTCAAAGATGATGTTGACAGTTGATGACTTGCCATAATACAGGTGGATGAAGAAAATGTCAGAGTCTTTTGCTCTAACTCTAACTGTTCTGATGTGAGGCATTTTGGTTTGGATATACTGCATGTAAATGATCACCCTCACATCTGTTTCTTAATGTTTTGAACAGATCTCTGGTAGAAGTTCTTTTGACATAACTCCATCATTGCATTCTATCTTGAAAGCTTGAACAGCCTCTATGAAAATGGCAGGCCTTCGGATGATGTCTTCCATCATATCATGAGAGCTCCAGTGATCCAAGAGTAAATGAATGAGTGCCTTCTTGTTTTCATCATTTGTGAGAAAATCATTCCAATCAGCGGGTTGATGAACATTCAGCCCATTTACTATAAAATGTTTCACCACAAACCTCTGCGATCTCTCTCAGCTGATTTTGGTGAATAAAGACGGTCAATGTAAGTGTCTGTGCTGAATACTGTTTCAGCTGCAGCAGGTAGACTTTTGAAGGTGTGCTCTGATATAGTATTCATTGTCTGTGGTACATCGCACATGTAGAATGAGGAGTTTCCATCTTGAATGAGAGGACAATTGCTAAGAGAAGGAAGTTGTGCATTCTCAGCATCTTTGATCATGTGATTCATTCCTTTTGCTTTGTTTTTGTTTTTTTGCGAAAAAGCCATCGATTTTTGAGATGGAGTACGGCGTCAGAGTCAAGGGATAGGTCATTAGGTCAAAGATGCTTATATGTGACTTAAGTTCTTGTAATTTGATGAAGATCTAAAAGATAAACCCACTTGTAGCCTTGTACTGGATTATTTTCTGGTTTGGTGCCACAAGCTTCCTTTTAGGTGTGGTAGACGTCATTGCCTTGAATCTGTTCCGCTTGATGGGTTCAAAGAAAAGGACCTTTTTTGTTTGAACTCGATCACAGATGAAACTTCTCTTTTTGAGTTTTGCCATTTTTCAGGGCATTTAGCACATCATAGCGCACCTCTTCTTTGTGGATGCAGAAGCACTTTCCTCAGTACAGCCAACACAAGAGTCCTGTGCAGATATCGACTCCCCTACCCCAGAACAGCCCACTCAAGAGTCTAATCCTAACACTCAGCCTACAAAAAAATGCGATCATTTAGAAGTCCTGCCACAGAGTTGCCATCTTACTACAAACGGAAACGATAAGTACACACTAAACTATATATAACAGACCAAGCAATAGTGACACACGGTAAAACGACTCGGTTACTAACGTAACCTCGGTTCCCTGAGAGGAGGGAACGAGTATTGCGTAAGTAGCTTACGCTATGGGAAAACTCCTTTTCTCGAGAATATTGAAGTCTTTATGTAAAACGCATTGCAGCTGCACAGCTGACAGCAATGAACGAAGGCAGCTCGGTCATTGGCTGTGCTGCGGCAACTTGCTCGAACCAATGACGGGGCGACTCTGAATGCGCGACCAATGAGCGCGCTTCGCGCCCGCGCGCGTCAGAGCCCGCCAAGATGGGCGTGGCCAAGAGCTATATATTGGGCGCCCCGTCATGAGAGTTCTTTAGGTTAAAACGACTGAAGCGAACTAACCAAGCACAAGCACGGCAGCTTACGCAATACTCGTTCCCTCCTCTCAGGGAACCGAGGTTACGTTAGTAACCGAGTCGTTCCCTTTCGAGAGGTCTCTCCTATTGCGTAAGTAGCTTACGCTATGGGAACACCATGCAAAACGCCGTGCGTGCTGAACTTCGCCTTATGATAGCCAGAGGCAGGTGCCTGAGCTAAAAAAGCAAAGTTATCATCCAACTAGCCGGCAGAGGCGAGCTTTATATGTGGGAAAGAATACAGAGCGGCTAGAAGGCGCTCAGTGTGACACAAGCACATACATAATCTAGATACGAACTCGTAGTTCAACTAGCATCATGCTGATAGTACATTGGAATGCAGTGTCGGGACCTGTAGGTTGTAGAACCTGATAAATGTGGACGGTGAGGCCCAGCCTGCCGCCGCACAAATATCCTCGATCGGTATCCCGCTCGACCATGCCCAGGAAGAAGCCACACTCCTGGTGGAGTGTGCTTTGACTCCCCAGGGGCATTGAAGTCCCTTAGCTTCATAAGCCAGCGCTATAGCTTCAACTATCCAGTGAGAGATTCTCTGCTTTGAAACGGCGGAACCTTTCGTACAGCCGCCAAAGCATACAAACAGTTGTTCTGTCTGTCTGAATAGGGCAGAACGCTCCAAATACACTCTGAGAGCCCTAACGGGGCAGAGTAGATTAGCGTCGTGTTCGTCTGCTGGGGACGATAGCGCAGTTAGGGAGATAACCTGTGCTCTGAAGGGAGTGGTGAGCACTTTAGGAATATACCCATGTTTCGGTCTAAGGACGACCCTGCAGTCGTTAGGTCCGAATTCTAGGCAGGCAGCGCTTGTCGAAAGCGCGTGCAGGTCGCCCACTCTCTTGACCGAGGCGAGTGCCAGCAAGAGCGCAGTCTTGAGCGAGAGCTGTTTAAGGTGCACGGTTCGGAGTGGTTCGAACGGAGGCCCTTTAAGAGCGTCTAGGACAGTAGCTAGGTCCCAGATCGGCACTGAGGGGGGGCGTGAAGGGTTCATCCTCCTAGCGCCCCTTAGGAAACGAATAATTAGGTCGTTTCTTCCCAATGGACGTTCCATTACAGGGTCGTGTGATGCTGTGATGGCCGCCACATATACTTTGAGCGTGGAGGGGGCGCGGCCCGCCTCCAGAAGCCCTTGTAGAAAAGCGAGTACGTTCGTAATCTCGCATGTTTCAGGGTTCAGGCCCTTGGCATTACACCAGACACTGAACACTTTCCATTTCTGGGCATATAAGCGTCTCGTGGAGGGCGCCCGCGCCTCAGCGATGGTTTTTAGTGCTCCGCTCGTGAGGTTCCTGGGAACCCGTTGAGGGGCCATGCATGAAGGGCCCACAGATCGGGGCGGGGATGAAATATCATCCCGTTGGCCTGACTGAGGAGGTCTGGCCTCAGTGGAATCGGCCGTGGTGCAGATTGCATTTGCATCAGATCTGGAAACCATGTTTGGTTCTTCCAGAGTGGGGCTATCAGCAGCACTGCGTCTTTCTCCTCTCTGACCCGACTGATGACCTGCGGTAGCATCGCGATCGGGGGAAAGGCATATAAGGGACGGCTCGGCCAGCTCTGGGCGAGCGCATCCATGCTTTTCGTGAAGAAAAGAGGGCAGTGCGCGTTCTCCTTGGAGGCGAAGAGGTCGATCTCCGCTTTGCCAAAGGTTTTCCATAACCAGTGAATCGTCAGCGGGTTGAGAGCCCATTCTCCTGGGAGAATTTTGTCTCTGGATAGCATGTCCGCCCCCTGGTTCAGGGCACCTGGCACATGCGCTGCTCTCAGCGAGCGCAAGTTGTGCTGGGACCATAAAATGAGTCTCCTGGCCATTGAATGCATGGAGCTCGACCTGAGTCCACCCTGGCGATTTATGTACGATACTACCGTCATGTTGTCCGTTCGGACCAAGACGTGTTCGTTTCTCAGCTGTGGGAGCAGGGCTCTGAGAGCCAAAGCGACCGCTTTCATTTCCAGACAGTTTATGTGTAGGCGCTTCTCCGGGTTTGACCAAAAGCCGGAGACAGGCCTGCCCTCGTAAAGGGCCCCCCAACCTATTTTGGAGGCATCTGTCGTTATCATCTTTCTCCTTGTGTTCACACCCAGACTCACGCCTGACTGGTACCAGTCGGCGGCTTTCCAGTGCGTCAGGGCTTTTATACAGCCGTGGTTCGCTCTGATTAAAAGGTGGCCCGAACGCCACGCGTGAGTAGGGACGCGGCTCTTGAGCCAGCGTTGGAGAGGGCGCATATGCAACAATCCTAGCTGGAGTACGGCCGATGCTGAGGCCATGAGACCGAGTATCCTCTGAAACCGCTTGACGGGGGACTCTGATGAGAGACGCGCTGTCATTTGCATCGAGTCTAGAACTATTCCCAGGAAAGAAATCCTCTGGCTGGGAGATAGTATGCTTTTTGCAAAATTGATTCTTAGACCCAGGCATTCTAAATGGCTGATAATCCAAGATCTGTGTGTTATTAACTGACTCTCTGATTGTGCTAGAATCAGCCAATCGTCGAGATAATTCAGTATTCGCACTCCCCTTCGCCTTAGGGGGGAAAGTGCTGCATCCATACATTTCGTGAATGTACGGGGAGCCAGGGACAGGCCGAACGGAAGTACTGTGTACTGGTACGACTGTCCCTCGAAAGCGAATCTCAGAAACGGCCTGTGATGAGGCGCTATTGGAATGTGAAAGTAAGCATCTTTCAGATCCACTGAGAGAAACCAATCTCCTGGGCGTACTTGCGCGAGGATATGCTTGGTTGTTAACATTCTGAACGAGCGAATCATTAGTGCTTTGTTCAGGTGTCTGAGATCTAGGATGGGGCGGAGACCGCCATCCTTTTTCGGGACGAGAAAATAGCGGCTGTAAAAACCTGCCTCGCTCAGAGAGGGGGGAACAGTTTCCACAGCGCCCTTTTCTATTAGTTTGCGCACCTCGGTGCGTAGAACATGTGAGTACTCTTTTCTCACTTTCGTCTCGACCACAGTCGTAAAACGTGGTGGTCTGCGAGCGAACTGGAGCGAGTATCCGTGCTTTACTATATTCAATACCCATTTCGGCATATCTGGAATATTTTCCCATGCCGCTGCGTGTACAGATATGGGCTGAATACAGGCTAGGGGCGGGCCGCTGTGACGCAGGGACCCGGGCAGCGAATCGCCTGAGCTCATAGCTCTCAGAGGCGCGGGCGCGCGCTGAGCAGCTGAGTGAATGGGCGCGTGTGTGATTACAGCAGCGCGCGCTGTGTCTGTAAAACTCGCAGCCTGGGCTGGGGTTGTGTTTGACACTGTAAGGACAGTGTTTATAAGTGGGGGTGCATAAACAGTGGTAGGCACACGCGTCACTTTTATAATGTTTCCCGCTTTTACTGGGGATGAATTTATAACTGTGTGAACAGTGCTTGTGTGTAGTGGTGCGTACATGACCGTAGGCACGTGATCTACATTCATGGGGTGCGCAGCTTGAGCTGGGAATGAATTTGGCACTGTTTTGACAGTATCTGGGAATGCACACCTTGTGGACATGTGAACCCTTAGTGACACAGGCAGAAAAAGACTCTTTTTGTGTTTTCTGTGCGTCGCCGTAAAAACGGCGTTTGTTTGCAGGTGAGCGAGCTCTGTGACTGGCCCATTGACTGCTGTATGAACATATCCAGCCGCCTGTAAGGGGACTGGGTAATGCTTGAGCTTTTGCAGAGAGAGTGGTCCGGCTTTTGCGAGACACGCACTCTCTCTTTTCATTCTTGTGGCTAGGACGGCTTTCGAGGCTCGGGGTTCAGCACAATCTTGGGCCGAGGACCCCGTCGCTCAGAAGGCGGCTTGCGGTTGTGAGAGCGCGAGCGGCGTCGAGCGTCAGCCTGAGGCGCGGGCTGAGAGGCGGTGGGGGCTGTTCTAGCCCGCTGCGGCTGCGGCGGCCTCTGTCTGCTCTGCGATGAGCTGGAGCGCTTGGGCAGGAAATGCCGCATAGCTTGTGAAGCATTCTGGGCCTCAGTGAAGCGTTCGGCGAAACCCTTAACCGCCGGTCCAAACAGCCCGCTGGTGGAGATAGGCGCGTCGAGAAATGGCGCCTTATCCGCGTCCTTCATCTCAGTCAGAGTCAACCACAGATGGCGCTAGAGAACAGTCAAATTAGCCATGGCACGGCCGATAGACTGGGCGGTGGCCTTCGTGGCTCGCAGGGCTATGTCAGTCGCGCTGCGTAGGTCCTTAAAGGCTTCGGGTTCGGGTTTAGACTCGTCCATAGAGCGGAGAAGCTTGGCTTGGAACACTTGAAGTACCGCCATAGAGTGAAGCGCTGATGCAGCTTGGCCGGCGGCGGCGTAGGCGCGACCGGCGAGAGCTGAAGTAGTGCGGCAGGGCTTCGAGGGGTGGGAAGCTTTGGCTTTCCATCCGGTGGTGGAGGGCGGGCAGAGATGATTGGCCACGGCCTCCTCGAGGGGCGGTGTTCCCTCGTAGCCTCTTTCCTTCGCGCCGTCCACAGAGGAGAGCGAGGAAGAAAAAGAAGGCTTTAGGCGCGCAGAGTGGGGGGCTTTCCACGACTTGGTGAGTTCGTCGTGAACTTCCGGGAAGAAGGGAGAAGGCCTTTGCCGAGGGGCCTGCTGGCGCCCCTGCAGAAACCACTCATCCAGTCGGCTCCGGGTTGGTTCTTCGGGAGAAGACCAATCGAGCCCGAGGTCTTCCACGGCCTTAGAGAGAACGCGGATAATCTCGCTATCCATGGTCGAGCCCCCGCTCGCGCTAGCTAGCGTCGACGGGGCGGGGTCGAGAGTGGAGCCCGGCCAGTCGTCCGATGCAGCGTCGATTGACAAGCTGTCATCCATTCCCCCGTCGTCCTCGGACGCGCCGAAAGTCACAAGGCCCACCGCTCTGCTAGAGGGGTGTGGGTCCGGCTGGGTGAACTGAACCGGCGGTGGGGAAGGCAAGAGCGGCGGTGAAGCACGCGGAGACTGGCTCGGCGTGACGTCACTGAGCTCAGGTTCAGGAAGCCTCTGTGAGCGGCGCTTTTTCTTAGTGCGCGGCTCGAACAGAGGGATGGCGGCGATGGGCTCGCTCACGGCGAAAGCGGCGAGGCGAGCCCGCAGTGCGGAGAGACCCAGGTCGTCACATTCGGGGCATCCGCCCTTGGTCAAAGCAGCTTCTGCGTGGTCCCGGCCCAGGCAGCGAGCGCAGATGATGTGACGATCCCCGTCCGGGAGAAGGTCTCTGCACGACGCGCAGGAAGGCATTTGAAACAACGCCTTGGAAAATTTGCTCTTTTACAAGTGTCGCAGAGCGAACAGATGTAAATACTTGCGTGAGCAGTACGCCGGATGGCTCAGTAGGATCGCGTTAGAAGGCGGCTGAAGGTGCCGACGTCCTCGTAGCAAATCCCGCTGGTATGCTTTTCGACGGCGAAGCTTCAATAATCCGGAGGATCCAGCGAAGAAGGTGTTCGCTGAAGGAGATTAAATCTAAAGAACTCTCATGACGGGGCGCCCAATATATAGCTCTTGGCCACGCCCATCTTGGCGGGCTCTGACGCGCGCGGGCGCGAAGCGCGCTCATTGGTCGCGCATTCAGAGTCGCCCCGTCATTGGTTCGAGCAAGTTGCCGCAGCACAGCCAATGACCGAGCTGCCTTCGTTCATTGCTGTCAGCTGTGCAGCTGCAATGCGTTTTACATAAAGACTTCAATATTCTCGAGAAAAGGAGTTTTCCCATAGCGTAAGCTACTTACGCAATAGGAGAGACCTCTCGAAAGGGAAACATTGTTACTCAGGATTGTGCGGTAAAATGAAGTGAACAAACAAAAGGTGTCTTACTGATGCAATCTGGAACTTAGTTAAAAAAAAAAAGTTCATCAACGCTTTCCTAATATTAGGATCACATGGAAGGCAATGCAAATACTTTTTTTTGTTATCCTCAGAGGCTCTCTATCGTTTTGTTGCTCGTATTTACCTCCTGCTGTATAAACAAATCAGATTATAATGTTTTATATGTAAAAAGGATAAAGAAAATTTGATTTAAATGAATCACGAAAGGTGATTTACTAAGGTTTGTACTGGTCAATGTACTGGTATTTGCGGGCATTTTTTACCTCCAAAAAAAAGAATTTTTTAAACCAGACACTAATTTGCTCTCCTCTTGGTAGATTGTGTTGGTCATTATGGAAAATGATCCGGCTGTGTTTGTGTTCTTTAATTTGCGCGTCATCAGTAGATCACGCACAGAACTTTACACTCACATCGGTGCTTTTTTTGTAGTTGTGCTCTCACGCTAATTTGCCCTGTTTTCTAGATCTGACCCTAGATGGGCTGACTCTTTACAGAAATTACGTTTAATAACTTCAAATTGTGCATGGCATCACTAACACTGACAGAATCTTATATAATCTGTAGAAAAAAGAAAAAAAACAAGAGTTGCTGTTCGTTTTACCTCTGTCCGTAGCCAATTCTATACTCTACCCTGCTCTGATTGTACAAGAAGTACAGTTTAAAATGAGAAACATATAAAAGCCAGTCAAATATCATCTTGAAAATCAATGGTGGAAACAGTGGGTCAGGGCCTACAGGTGCAGTCATTTTTCATTAATGAAGGCAAATAAATCTGATAATTAATTGATTCGAAATGTTCCCACACAAGATTAGAAAAAGACAGGGACAGCATGTGGAGGTAACTTAAGCGAACACTAAAGGGGGTGATACATGGGGCAACTTTTTGAGCAATGTTGGCTTCAATGAGCAAACAGGTGAGACACAGGGCCCACAACCGATTTAAAGTGTCCAGATAGTAATTTGTTGCCCATTCTCAGTGGGAAAGTGCCCAAGCAACATTGCTCAGCAACATCGCTCAAAAAAGTTTCCCTGTGTATCATCATCTTATGGAGATTTGAGTAATTTACCTAAATAAACCACAAAACTGTGGTGACAACAGTTTCCTGTGTTGCAGACATCACTCTAATCTTAGTGCATTCAGCAACTAAATAAGCTAAACAAGAGAAATCTAACACATGTGCAAATAACTTAATTTTAGTCGCCACTCCTGAATTATATGTGTGGCAAGGCGGGTTATATCCTATGGAGTGAAAACAGTCTCAAAACCTTCCACAAATAAACGTGAGAGATCCACATGTGCATGCACCAATCCACAAATGCATGTGAGAGATCCACTCACACAAAGCAATCCACAGATGCACGCAAAATGTTATTGAAAAAGGTTTGTGTGTGTGTGGATCTCTCGCGTGCATTTGTGGATTGCTGTGTGTGTGTGGATCTCTCGCATGCATTTGTGGATTCCTGTGTGTGTGTGGATCTCTCGCGTACATTTGTGGATTGCTTTGTGTGTGTGTGTGTGGATCTGTCGCGTGGATTTGTGGATTGATTTGCTGTGTGTGTGTGGATCTCTCGCATGCATTTGTGGATTGCTGGGTGTGTGTGGATCTCTCATGTGCATGTGTTGATTGCGGTGTGTGTGTGTGTGTGTGTGTGTGTGTGGATCTGTCGCCTGGATTTGTGGATTGATTTGCATGTGTTGATCTCTCGGGTGCATTTGTGGATTGATTTGCGTGTGTGTGGATCTCTCGCGTGCATTTGTGGATTGATTTGCATGTGTGCGGATCTGTTGCGTGCATTGTGAATTGCTTTGTGTGAGTAGATCTCTCGTGTGCATTTGTGGATTGGTGTACGCATATGTGGATCTCTTGTGTGCATTTTGGATTGGTGCGCGCACATGTGGATCTCTCACATGCATTTGTGGAAGGTTTTGAGACTGTTTTCACTCCATGAGATCCCACCCTATTATTTGTGGTTTTCACATGAATGATGGGTGTGACCGCCTATTGGCAGCTGTCCCTGGCCTATTTAAGGCGGAGTTCGCCTGGGTATGCATCATTGTTACGATCGCCTCTGCGGGAGGTATGTGCCTAGCTTTTTGGCTAATGTTGCTGCTAGTGCACATGCACTATTAAAGTGGGGGTGTATTTGTTGTAGCCAGGTTATGGTCTGGATTGGTGTGACTTTGCTTTTAGGTGCAGGCTGCCTTTTACCACAGGTATCTCTATTACATTGGGCTAATGTTTGTTATGGTGTGACCCCGGTATCTTTGCTTCGATTGTATTGCAGGTCATGTGTACGATCAGATGGAACACCTGTACATTTGCTGTTTGCCTATTATGAATGAAGCTGTGAATAACTGAATAAACTGCGGGTCTAGCAATATAATACTGCGTTTGAATATCTAACCACTTGATAGGGATGGGTGATACTGCAAAATTTGGTATCGATTCGATACCATTTAAATACAGGGCCATTATCGTCGATACCGATACAAATACTATTTTAATTTTAAAAGCATGCACTTGAACTTACATGCACTTTCCTGTGCTAGAGTAGTTTGTCATGATTTATGAGGTGAATGCATCATTAATATGCTAAATCTGAATAAGTTTTCATGACCACTAAATATTTTGTGACTTGTGCTCTCAACTCACCTGTAAGTGACCGTCAGTGACTTTTACCAAACTACCCTAATTATAGTAAATGCACTATTGTACACTGTAGCCTACTGTTCAAAAGTTTGGGGTCTGTAAGATTTTTAATTCTCTTCTGCATTTATTTGATCAAAAATACAGTACAAACTGTAATAGTATTACAATTTAACATAGGCTATCTGTTTTCTATGTCATAGTAAACTGTAATTGATTCCTGTGATCAAAGTTGAATTTTCAGCATCATTACTCCAATCTTCATGATCCTTTATGATGAGAATTAATTTTAATATACTGATTTGCTGCCCAAGAAACATTTCTTATTATAATCAATGTTGGAAACCATGATACATTTTATGAGCCATTCCACCAAAATGCCATTCCACTCATAATTATTTTCATGAGAAAAAAGATTTTATCTAATATTTTAGATAAAATACACATTTTATTCGCGTCCCCGGATTTTCAATCAGTCCTGTTCCACTTTAATATTAGTTAATATTATTAACTAATATTATTAGTTAATAATATTAACTAATATTTACAGTATTAAATCATCAAAAGTGGTGAGCCGTCAGGGCCTAAACCTGGCCTAAACACTATCAGAATCACTGACTTGCACTTTAATATATTTTTTCCATGATTTCCATTACACGAGAGTAGATGTTAAAACTTCATGCTGATTTGTACTCGAGTTTCGCCAAGATAAGCACCAACTAAGACATAGCTTTACAGTAACCTATGCTTCTCCATCCATTTACGCTTCTTTCCATATGGTGATGTAAATCTCCTTCTGTCTAGTGTTAACACGCGTCAGCACACACAACGGCTGCAAACACAGTGCGGTCCCCCCATGACAACCGTCTGGATTGAGCTGAGTAGGGGACATCTCTAGGGTCTTCAAGTGGGCACCTTCCGTCCTCAGTGTTTCGTCGACTAGCCCACGACACCTCAAGAGGGCTCGACATTGACTCTGGCGTCCCAGAGTCACCCCCCTCCACCCCCCACTCAACTCAACCCATCTTACTGACCTCTACATCCCTCCTGCTGCTGAGACCTAACCACAAACTCACAATCTCTCCGCAACCCAACCATACGCGCCAACCCGTTTGACTAAGGCTGTCGAGCCCCACTGGTGCGTTAATATGCAGTTTCAGCGGCAACGGTTCCGTATGGCATAACACCTGTCACAAAACACAATATCTGCCCAACCACCCGTCATTCACGCAATATACACAGAAACGTAATGACTGCAAATATTATACAACGTATACAAATAAACCAACAGACTCTTCAAGTTTTTTAAGAATTCTACGAAACCGTAGCATGGCGGCCTGTACACAGCCAGCTAGAATCCTTCAGCCTCAACCACACCCAGTTGCTGCTCCTTTCTGCTGCTTCAGATAAGTTCTTTACTGTGCGACGCAACTCTTGGCCACTGAATCCGACGTCTCTGAGGAACCGGGTTGTAGAGTGTGCCACAAAACCTCGACAACCCACTTCCACTGGATAAACCTGGACTCTCCATCCTCGCTGTTCTGCTTCAGTGGCCAGATGAGCATACCGCAGTTTCTTCCTCTCATATACCTCATCTACCGCATCCTCCCATGGCACTGTTAACTCTATCAGTTGAACAATGCGTGCTGATCCAGACCACAAAACAATATCTGGTCGTAGGTTAGTGGTGGCAATCTCAGGTGGAAAAATAAGCCGTTGATCAAGATCAGCCAGCATCTTCCAGGACCTAGCAGCTTCCAGTTGTCCTGGGCCAGAATTGGTGTTAGCACCTTTTCTTGGTGGTTGCTCGCCTGGGCGGAGGAATATTGTCTTCTGCGTGTAATGTTTTGCTAGAACAGACGGCAACTTATTGGTCATACTACGCTTGCCTTCCAATGCTAAAGCCAAACATCGCAATACTTGGTCATGGCGCCAAGTAAACCGACCTTGGCTAAGAGCCACCTTACATCCTGTCAAAATGTGCCTTAATGTGGCAGCTGATGAACACAAAGGACAAGAGGAATCCTCTCCTACCCAGAGGTTTAGGTTCTGCGGTGATCGGAGAACATCATATGTTGACCTAATAAGGAAACTGATCCTACTCTCTTCCATTGACCAAAGGTCTTGCCAGCCCATTTTTCGTTGTTCCACACACTCTCCCAACTCATCCACTCTCCCTGCTTGGCCTGAGCAATGGCCTTTATACATCTCATCCTCTCCTCCTGCTTTCACACCTCATTGACTACCAGCTTCCTCCTTTGAGCTGGGCCTGCCTTGTGCCATTTAGGAGGAGCTAAACTGAGCCCAAAACCCCCTCTTTCATGCTGTACCTGTCCCACGATATCCCCAATTTGAAGGTCAGCCTTTGCCTCTACTACAGATTTCTTTGCTGACCACTTTCTACCAGTTTTTACCACAGGGGCTGCCTCCCTTACATATTTGTCACGTGACTCTGCTAAAGTCATTTCCAGTCTGACCTTGGCACACTTAAACTCCTCGGTTAAAGCAGAGACTGGCAGCTGCAATACTCCTTTACTATAAAGTCCCACTCTGCTGAGGCAGCGTGGAACTCCCAACCATTTCCTTATATATGAACTTATTAACGCTTCCAGCTTATCCACTGTTGTCAAAGAAACCTCGTACACAGTCAGTGGCCACAGCAACCTCGGCAATAGACCAAACTTAAAGCACCAGAGTTTTAGTTTGCCTGGTAGAGCACAGCTGTTTATGCTCTTCAACCCTTCCACTGCTTGTCGTCTAACTTCTCCCACTCGAACTGTGTCCTTTAGATCCCCATTGTACCATCTCCCAAGACTCTTCACTGGCTTCTCAGAAACTGTTGGTATTGCCTCACCATTAATGAAGAATGTTTTATCTACTACCTTTCCTTTAACTATCGAGATGCTCCTTGATTTAGAGGGCTTAAATTGCATTCGTGCCCATTCAATATTATCTGTTAACTTCCCCAATAACCGATTAGTGCAGGCTACTGTTGTAGTCATGGTTGTCATGTCATCCATGTATGCTCTGATTGGTGGTAGTCGCATCCCAGAAGCCAAGCGCTCTCCTCCTACTACCCATCTTGATGCCCTAATGATTACTTCCATTACCATGGTAAAAGCCAGTGGAGAAATGGTGCATCCTGCCATTATTCAAACCTTTAAGCATTGCCATGCGGTGCTGAATTTTGGAGTTGAGAAACTAAATTGAAAATCTCCAAAATAGGCTTTCACTAAATTTGTTATTGACTTTGGTACTCTAAAAAAATCAAATGCTGCCCAAAGAAGCTCATGTGGCACTGAACCATATGCATTAGCCAAATCCAGGAATGTCACATGGAGCTCCTTCCTCACCTTTTTAGCTGATTGAATTCGTTGCCAGATAACATTAATGTGTTCTAAGCATCCTGAGAACCCTGGAATGCCCGCTTTTTGAACTGAAGTGTCAATGAAGCCATTCTTTAATAGGTAGGTTGACAATCTCTGTGCAATAATGCTGAAGAAAATCTTACCTTCGACGTTTAATAGTGAAATAGGACGAAACTGACTGATGCTTGTAGCATCTTTTTCTTTAGGTATAAAGACTCCACCTGCTCGGCGCCATGCTCTAGGTACAACCTGCCTCTCCCATGCCACTTTTAACAATTTCCACAGAATCCTTAGAACTCCTGAAGCACTCTTGTACACTCTGTACGGAACTCCATTAGGCCCTGGCGATGATGAAGCCCTTGCCTTTCTCACAGCCTGCTCTACCTCTTTCCACTTAGGTGCATAAATGAGTATTAAATTATTCCCAATAGTCCATTCTCTTAATCTCACAGCTTTTCTCTTGGTTGCGCTGCTTCCAGTATTGTATATTTATTTTAGCGCTTTAATCCAATTATATTTCAGCCATCATGTGTTGCCAGGGTAAAATAAATCTGCCTTGAGGCCTTCAGAATCGACAGTGCAGGCGCCTGTAGCTTACAATGAATGGGAATGAAACCGTTGCTTTAAACAATCAGATAATCAGTCAGATTGAATCAGCCAATCAGATTTAGATTTAACTGCACCGGGGCCATCTAGCAGGCGTACAACAACGTCGGCATTTTCACGTGCTTTGATTGGATGGTCAGAGCGCATACTATTACTGGTAGTCAGAGGCTGAGCTAGCTAACCGCATCTTTAGCGAACTGCATAAACTAAAATACATTCCTGTAGATTTAATCGTTTTTCAACACACAAATGAATGTTTCTTTCCCTCCTCTACCCCCAGTAGGTTCAATGCTACCGGAAAAAAATCACTTATTCAGCCTTATTAGGATGGATTTTGTGTAAAACATAATCAGTAGTTTTGTTAAGTATAATGATTTTTTTGCCCCCGTTTTTTTCCTTGGTGAATAGGATTTTCTTAATTTTTCTTGTAAATTTATGATCTAATGTTTTTTTCAAACATTCAAACTATTGTAACCATGTTGATTTACCATGTTTAGTATGGTTTACCAAATTTCTAGCATGATTTACCATGGTTTAGCGTGTTTTAACATGGCCATGAATGGATAGATAGATCATTAAGATTAGTTAGAAAGAAAGAAAGATTAGTAAAAAAGAAAGAAATAAAGAAAGAAAGAAAGAAAAAGAAAGATTAGTTAGAAAGAAAGATTAGTAGAAAGAAAAATAAATAAATAAAGATTAGTAAGAAAGAAAGAAAGAAAGAAAAAAAGAGATTAGTTAGGAAGAAAGAAAGATTAGTAAGAAAGAAAGAAAGAAAGAAAGAAAGATTAGTGAGAAAGATAGAAAGAAAGAAAGAAAGAAAGAAATAGAAAGATTAAAAAAAGAAAGAAAGAAAGAGAGAAATAATGAAAGAATTAGAAAGATTAGTTAAAAAGAAAGAATGATTAGTTAGGAAGAGAGGAATATTAGTAGAAAGAAAAAGAAAGAAAAGATTAGTAAGAAAGAAAGAAAGAAAGAAAGAAAGAAAGAAAGAAAGAAAGAAAAAGAAAGATCAGTTAGAAAGAAAGATTAGTAGAAAGAAAGAAATAAAGTAATAGAAATATTAGTTAGAAAGAAAGAAAGATTAGTTAGAAAGAAAGAAAGAAAGAAAAAGAAAGATTAGTTAGGAAGAAAGAATGATTTGTTAGAAAATAAGAAAGAAATAAAGATTAGTTAGAAAGAAAGAATGATTTGTTAGAAAATAAGAAAGAAATAAAGATTAGTTAGAAAGAAAAAGATGAGTAAGAAAAAAAGAAAGATTAGTAAGATAGAAAGAAAGAAAGAAAGAAAGAAAGAAAAATAAAGATTAGTTAGAAAGAAAGAAAGAAAGAAAGAAAGAAAGAAAAAGAAAGATTAGTTAGAAAGAAAGAAAGAAAGAACGATTATTGAGAAAGAAAGAAAGAAAGAAAGAAAGAAAGAAAGAAAAAGAAAGATTAGTTAGAAAGAAAGAAAGATTAGAAATATTAGTTAGAAGAAAGATTATTAAGAAAAGAAAGAAAGAAAAAGAAAGATTAGTTAGAGAGAGAGAAAGAAAGAGAACGATTAGAAAGAAAGAAAAAAAGATTAGTTAGAAAGAAAGAAAGAAAGAAAGAAAGAAAGAAAGAAAGAAAGAAAGAAAGAAAGAAAGAAAGAAAGAAAGAAAAAGGAAGAAAGAAAGGAAGAAAGAAAGAAAAAGAAAGATTAGTAAGAAAAAAATTTTCATTTAATTTATATCTTTGTTCTATTCTATTTGTTCTATTGTTTGTATCATGAAATAAAATGTATTTTATTGTGAAATAAGATCATATCACCCACTCCTAATACAGGTTCAATTCGTTCAATTGACCCAAAATGAGTTGCAAATTAAAATAACTTCAACACGGAGAATGTCTACAGTCAATGACTAAAGAACAGAGTTGTAATCCTTAAATTGTCCATGAACCTGCAATATTTTACTCATCACATATAAAACTTAAATTTCAAACCTCTCCTAGAGCCTGTCCTAATTCACACAACATTTGGATTTGGTGAGCGGCGCACAAACTAGTTGCAACACACATGCTTTAAAACTTTCCACAGATCCCAGGATGACAAATATTAGTGTATTTACTAGTTGCCATATCAACACTAGAGATAAAATTGCGCCAAAATCTTCTCTGGAAGATATCACTGAACATTTATTTAACCATAGCTAAAGTAAATTTAAGTTAATCTCTGTTTTACATACTATTTTATGTAAAACATATTATTTTAATCATATATCTGAGATAGTTCTTTAATGCTGCTCTAACCAGCCGAAGACACTAGCCGGGTCTAAATGGCAGTTGTGCAGGTGGTGGGGCATGTTGTAATATAACTATGCTATTCTATTCTATACTTTTATGAATTCTATTGAGAAACCATGAGAAAAATTATTAATTATTAATATGTTTTGAAATATTCTGTATAGCTGTGTTTGCTGTCAGACTCAAAAACGTAGTATATTTTTAATTATAAAAAATGCCATTATTTTATACGAAAAGGTTAATAATTATTTTTTATTGACAAATTATTTTAGTTGGTCTTGTATATATTTTTTTAATATATCAGATATCATTTTAACCTGTCATATGGTCATGTTACAATGTACTATAGAGCATGTTGTTACAGTTCACTTTCATTCTTTCAGGGTAAATCAACAAAAAAGTTCACACTGTATTGTTTTTTTTATTGAAACAAAACCACATAATTGTACTAGACGTTAATAAATAAATACTGTGAAGTTGAACCCCAAGTGGATTTACACAAACTGAAAAAGTCAAAAAGTGTTTAATTATTCAATGATTGTCCTGTATATGTTAACAGCAATATAATAGAACATTTATTTTCCAATGGATTTATTTTTAAACAACTGCCTCCACAGGATTGAACCCCGGAACTTGAGACTAATGTCTGTGTTTTGATCTATATTTAGATTGCGCCACTGTTAACAGAATACATAAGCATAAATGAATGAATTTAGCAAATTAGTAAGATTTGTTTGCACAGCTGCACAGCTCAGGATAATAAAAAAGTGTCTAGTGGTTGCTTTAGAACAAGTAAAGAATATCCACCAAAATAGTCTCATAGTGGGCAGAAGAGTCATTATCAACCTCAAGAGCCAGCGTGTGGAGATCAAGACACAGTCACAACTGTACGTGACACACAGGAAAGTCTCGACAAACATTATTGTCCATCAGTCAAGGGCATGTACGTTAGTGGAACAATTAGGCTGTGTGTACCAACACCTGCCAACAGTACTCAACATGAAGTTCATAAATAATTGACCAGTTATCATCAGTTCAATTCAAACACTGACTCAAAGAACCAACAGTATTCGCATGTTTTATGAAAGAAATAAAGGGAACTGCCAAAGGACAGACTTTTTTCTAAAAAATCAACAACAACAAAAAAAAGCAGTGAAATCAACTGACACATGTACAGTACAGGTACTGCGATTAAGTTAAAAGATGAAATGATCCCAGAGTGCATGGCTTGACTGATGCGAGTGCACTGCCAAAGTGAAACACAAAGCAGAGTTGAAATATTAATTTAAGAATGATGAAATACATACACAGCTCACTCGATTGCAGTCTGCCCGCACCCGTCTGCTTTTTATCCTCTTCCGAAATGTGATTTTACTCCTAAAGCTCATAATTCTGCTTGGATTCACACACACACTGATAAGCAGACTGTATGCGGATGCCACAGAAAGTCGACCTTTGCGAGAGAAGCAGAACTTTCCTGAGCAAGTGAAACCTGTTAGAGCACGTGGTCAGGGGGAACCAAACCTACATGTGACTTCTCCACCAGACAGATGGAGAGCGAGAGTGACATAAAGGAAGGAAGAAAACATGTTCATATACACGTCAAGTCACATTTATTTACACTTTATAATCACTTTATAATCACTTTATAAATACTGATTGCTTTAATAGTCCAGTCGTTTTAATCCAAAATGGGGGTCAACCTAGAACAAATTGAAACAGAAGCAAACTCAACTGATTTTATATCCTCAATATGTCCTGAGTAAGGAAGAAAAAGCCCCGAAGAATCCCATTAGGGGAAACTTTAGAAAAATACCCAAATAAAGCCTATTCATTCGCCTATTCATTCTTTTTCTCACGTGAATAGGGTGAACATTTTAACCTTTAGATATCACCATGAAAATTACTGAGTTGATTACTTACATCAAGACAAACAAAAAATTAATTACAAGTTTTTTGAAATAGTTTGTTAACATGGACAAACGGTGCATAATGTAATTACGTGCTAATTTGCAGAAATACCCAATCAGTTCCGCTGCTAGCCATTTTGGTGCCCTAAGTATAATTCCTTTATGATACCCCCTAAGCCCCCCCCTCCCCGTTAAAAAACGTAGATTTTTGCCAGTTTAACTTTAACTTTTTAACGCGCAATCCAGCAGCGGCACCATCGTTACTTTGTAGAGCAATTAAATACTCTTGTTCTGCCTGTTTTGTTATATACATCCCTAAAAAGTGCCTAATAATATTTCTATACTGAAATAATATTGCCATTATTATTGTTATGACTATGATATGATGATTGATTTTTCACTAGGCTATTTTTGGTGCCCCCTCAGCACTTGGTGCCCTACGCACAGCGCGTGATGCGCATGGTGGGAGTGGCGGCGCTGTACCCAATACCGCGTCACAGACCAATATGGGTCAGAGATGTGTGTTCGGCTGATCAAATGCTTCCGTTTTCCAACTGTACGTAGGTTAAGAATGAAATGATCGCTTCTCTGCCTATTGGCTAAAATCAAGGGACGAGACAGGGATCGACTCGACGGACAGAGCCTTTTGCCGGTTTAGTGGCTTAGGGCTGTATCTAGTAGAGAGACATTTCGGGTGTTTTTTTTTCTTCGTTGGTGGAATAATTCCTGGAGTGTACTATTGACTGTAAAGTAAGTCCATTTGCTATTGCTCTTTTACTTAACATTGCAATCTCAAAATTCTGGCCGATGATATTACCTAGAATATCAAAATCAACTGCTGGCGGTAGATCCTTTTCCTATTTAGCACCAAAACTTTGGAACAATCTTCCTAACATTGTCCGGGAAGCAGACACAGTCTGTCAGTTCAAATCTAGACTAAAAACACATCTCTTTGGCTTAGCATACACACAACACATTTTAGACTTCTATAATTCAATGTTAGGCTGCATAGTTTAGATCAGCCGGAACCGGGAACACTTCCCATAAATCCTGATGTACTTTGTACATCATAAGAAGGATGGCGTCTACGCTCATATTAGTCTCTCTATCTATCACGAGGTTTACCGCAGTCCGCCGGATCCAGGCCATATCCAGATCTGATGAAGGATCATCACATGGACACGACGACAAAGCATCCCTGAAGTGCCAGCCTCATCAACACTGTGAAGGCCTCATGGACACCTCAACAAACTCGTCTCCATACCGGCGTGATGACTCCGAACCCTAACCAGATTTTTCTCCATTCTGTCCCTGATGGAGTTTCGGTTCCTTGCCATTGTCGCCTTTTTTTTTTCGCCTTCATTCGCCATTGGCTTTTGGCTTGCTTAGTTGGGGACATTTAACATTTAATTTTGAATTAAACAATCCTATTACAACTTTACTTTCCTGTTATCTCTGTAAAGCTGCTTTGAAACAATTTGTATTGTATAAGCGCTATATAAATAAAGGTGACTTGACTTGACACCATTCTGCTGCATTTTTAAATTATTTATTGTTTAGTATTTATTGTACTTTGTTTACTTGCTCTTTGCTCTGGTTTTATTTTTTCTCGTTTTAACAGGCTTGTGGTGCCTCCACCATGTCGGCTGCTCGTGTTTTGGCATGCGGAGGCACCACAGTGTGCGTTTTACCGTTTTAGAAAATGAAGGCAAGCCGGTCGAAATTTCCCGCCTAGATTTTTCCTGTAAATATGTTAAGAAAGCTTTGAATTACACACCTCAAGATTTGAATTGTATTTTATCCCTGCCTTTTAATAAAGGCTTTGATGTTAGTTTTAGAAATGCAGCCCTGTTGTCAGAATTTTGGTATAGATTTGAAAATGTAAAGACCCAGTTTTCCATGTTTAAAGTTGAGATGCTAACTGACAACACACAAAAGGTTGTGATTGTTAGAATGTTCAATGAGACTGTTAATGGAGAAGACATTTGTGCATGGCTGGGTAGATTTTGCACTGTAAAGACCCAGGCTATGAGGGTGGTGGATGAGATGAAAAAGACACATACAAATGGAGGAAAAGGAGTACCAGATTTATACTTGTTCTTTGGAGCTCGTTTTACTGCACTACACATTAAATATGCCACATCGACAACAAATGACAACAAAACAACAGCGGTGGTTCAGTTTTGAATGGGTTCTAACCCCAGAAGTTTAAAGTTTTTAGAAAGGGACCACACAAAACCGGTGGCTTTTAACCAACCCATAACATATAGTTTTATTAAGAATTTTTTTTAAAAGTTAAACATTGAAAAAGAAGTAATATAGACATTGATTTTAACTAATCACAAGTCGATTCTTTCTCTTGTGCAGGAGCAAGTGAGCCCAGTGCGCGGGCTCCCCCTAAGAGAAGCCCAAATAACTTGGCGCAGTGTGTCCCACCCAGCTCTTCTAAACAAACACCATGACTTGGCATGGATGGTGGCCCATGAGATCCTCACGGTCAGGGCCGTGATGCACTCCCGGGGCATGGCAAGGGACTCGAGCTGCCCACGGGCCGGGTGTGGCGTGCCCGAGACCGTGAGGCATGCGCTCTGGGAGTGTAGTGCTGTGAGCGACCTGTGGGCACTGGCCGGCTCCCAGCAATTCCCGTGCCTACCAGCAGGGGAGGTCCTAACCTACAAATGGATAATGGGTGGGTTGAGCCAGAAGGGAAAGCTAGCAATCCCACCGACACACCTCTGGCTCCCCATAAACTGTATAAAAGAAGCCATTTGGACCTCCAGAACCTGCTGGTGGGGAAGCAGGTGCAGGTGTCTCCTCATACCACCATGGAGCTGGCAAAGAAAAGGATGCAGGAGTACACCGCACGCTGTCATTCGGACGTGGGAGCTGGAGCTTCACGGAAAAAGGTCCCCGCAGCCACGAGCCCGACTGCCCGTAGATGCCCCACACATACAACTGGAAGGGACAGCGGTGCCATGGTTTAAGATGGTCTCCTCTGGGAGCCTGAAGCACTTGGTCTCTGTGCTTTGTTTGGAGGAGCAGAAATGGGGACACATATTGTTAAGGACTCACCCCCGCTCCAGCACAAGAAAAGTTGGACTGTTTTATGAAGATCTATTCAAATGGCTTTTTAGATATTCTTTTATTGATTTATGAATGTGTATCCAAATTATTTTATATATTGTTATTTTATTATCTATGTAAGGTTAAAGAAACCTTTTTATTTCTCTCGTACTTCTTTCTTGCAAATTTTAAAATGGATAAAAAAATAAAATAAAACAAAAATTATATGTAATGTGGAAAAATAAAATTACAAAAAAGAAAAAAAAGAATGAAATGGCTAGAATATATAATTACACCTCTACTACTGAATCCAGCGTATCATCAGCGCTCGGATTTGCTTTGCTTCCATGGTGCTGTCAAGTACGACTTGTAGTCTGTGAGGTAAACTAAACCCTATTGGCTATTTGAAAAGGGGGAGGAGCCATTCAATATGTCCCACCTTAGCTTCCTGTTTAAGTGGAAATTACATCAACGCATCAAACTAAGCTGCGCCTTCCAAGGCACTTCAGTAGACCTTTAAGAAATAAATCTACCTTTGTGTGAAACAGATGGCAAGTTTGGGTAATCCCTGAAGTCATCTGTGCCTTCTGTAGACCAGCCAAAAAAGGGCTGTGTAGCAAAGATTCTTCAGTTATTCCCTGGCTAAATCTGCTTCCTGCACGAAACTGAAATACCATTCATGTGTCCGGCATGGATTTGTAAAATGAAGTTAGTCCAGTCAAGTGTTTTATGATTCATGAATAACAAGTGGAAATCCAGTCTAATGATGTTAGTTATTGAGGACAGGTCAGAACCTATAATAAATCAGTATTTCTCAACAGGTGGGTCATGGTTTTTCTGATAAGAGATTTTCATTTTTGAAAGACATGCATTTGAAAGATGTTGCAGTTTAAGTAAACGTTATTTTCATAACTTTTTATGAAATAAAAAGTCTTTCACAGAAAAAAAAGAACTTTCCTGTCCTGTCAGCTGTTATACTGTGCTCGTAGCTCTCACTCTTAGCGCTGTATATCACTTCATAATAAATACATTTATGAAATTAACAAAAAGTATCAATAAATTATGTAACTGGTACTTCGTATGTTAGCTGGAAGTGATTTCAATGCAGGTATGATGTTCGTTTTATTCATCAGGAGACGTATTTGTATAACTTTTTTAATTTTTTTAGGAATTAGGTCAAATATCTGAAATATCAAATATCTATGAAAAGAGAGAGATGTCAGTCGTTCTCATGGCAACTCCTTATCTGCTAATCGCCACGGAGAGCGTGCGCTATATTGAAACCCAAATGATCTGAGGCAATCCATGCAAACCTGTCAACGCCCACGATAAAGTGTATGTAAACCGCAAAAGAAGGCTTATGTCTAAGACAGTTATTCATTTGTTGTGGGTTCATCCACATTTTTTTTTTCACTTTTCAATGCACTTTTTTAGTTACATTCTTTCAGCAGTCAGCAGTTATAGGCCTAACATAGGCTATCCAAGAAGGGGGGCTTCAAAGATGGACAAATAAAAATATATTTTTTATTTTACTAATTTATTTATTTTAAGTTATATTGTGCTTTGTATAAATAATATCTGCTGGAATGTTAAAAAAAATTCAGTGTTAAATGAATTGTATTTTTGCAATTTGATTTGTTTCTCTGAAAAGCAAGACAAATTAGTAAAAAAGCATATTTTTACAATTTAATTAAATGCAATGGTGAAAAAATTGGCAAAATAAATGGAAAAAATGTAAAACACCGCGTTCGGTATTCGGCCAAGCGTTTCATTATTATTTGGCTTCGGCCAAGAATTTTCATTTTGGTGCATCCCTAAAACACACAAAACAGGGCTTAAAACCAAAAGGCCAGACTTCAGCCAACAGGGATGGAAAACAGAAGACCCATGGTAGGGCAAAACTAGAACGGTAATAAATCTATAGCAAAACAGGGAGATGGAACCAGATGCACCAACTGAGATGGAACCAGAGATGGAACCAGACGCACTGGTCGACAAGAACACAAGCGTCATCACAAAACGAACCAGCAAAAGACAAGCATAAGTTCTCCTCTATTCAACGTGATTGTGTTGCAATCTATACTTGTGTTGTAATCTTAGTGTTTATTAAAGTTTCTTATTATTGATCATTCTGCATCACGCATCTCTCTCTTGGGATTTAAACTACAAGTAGTTTAAATCCAAAGGGATTACAACACAATCACATAACGTTAACGAGAGACAATGAATAGAGGGTAACTATTTTTTTATGTATTTTTTAAAAACAGTAACATAAACCTCGAGTACTTGTGTAACTCGGGTATTCGACTAGAAAAAATGAGTAGTCGTGCAACCCTAACACGGCATCATGGAGGTCTTCACTGTTATGTATAGAAATACTTGGTTAGGAGTGAGTTCCACTACCTGAACATTTGTTGTATTTTAGTGTATAGGCTAATTAAGGCATAAGGGGGGGGGGGGGGGGGGGTGTATGGGGGTCGTCGGGGGTCCAGGAGGAAATTGCATAACTCCTGACACAAATTAAGACAAATACTGAAACTTGAGTCTTATATCTTTTTAGTTTGTCAAGGTTATAACATTACATCTGATAGTAATGTTATCCGTGGTTCTCCAATTTTTTAGAGTGCCGTACCCCTCTGCCACTTAGACTGCAGTCACACCTTTTCAATAAAGGGACAATATTTGCCCCCTTTAATCAATTTTTCCATTTCATTTTTTTACCTTTGTAATACCTTTAAAAAATAAATAATTCATTAAACAAAACA
This sequence comes from Siphateles boraxobius, assembly GCF_051911475.1. NCBI lineage: Eukaryota > Metazoa > Chordata > Actinopteri > Cypriniformes > Leuciscidae > Siphateles > Siphateles boraxobius. Next base: position 7,207,434 of record NW_027509186.1, on the reverse strand, counting down.
ATGTTCAATAAATAGGCAATGTTAAAAATCGTTTAATATTAATAAAAATATTGTATTAAAATCGCCAGTAGGTGGCGGTAATTCATTGTCTTTATGTGTGTCATCGAGTCATTCATTGAATCTCACGATTCGTTCAAAGCCACAGATTTCGTTGCAAAATAGAGCAATAAGCCTGACTATACTGTTTTAAATGTAGTAAATCACTTAATGTTACCCTTTTGTTTTGTTTTGTAACTGTTGTATAAAATCAATGTCACATTTGAAATCGTGTGGATATTCGGGAAACATTGCATCAAGATTAAAAACACTGCTGGATATCAGCCTGCATTTTTTCCGCACAAACAGCGCAAGCGGCTCGTGACAGAACATAGGCCGACTGAATGACACTTCAATTTAAGTTGAAAATCTCAAATGAAGATTGCTGAACTCCAGCTTGTCTGTGTTTTCAGATCATCCGCGCTTCTTGAGCAGTGTAAGTTAGAGAGCGCGCGCGCATGGTTGCCAGCTACTATTGAAAAGACCGGGTAGAAAACAAGTTCTTTTAACAGAAAAGCTCTGATTTGGGGGTTAAATTATTAAATTCTGGCATTTGTGGCCACAGCGGATTAAACTGAAACTTTCCTATTTCTGCGACAAACTACGCTTGGCTAACGTTACTATCTTGTTCTGTAACTCACTTGCCTAGTAACCATAGTAATGGTGCGCACGCTTTCGTGCTTTCTGCTATGACGTGGAGTGTGAGGTGCACTCAATCCTAGTAATAAAAAAATATATAATACTTTTGTAACGAAATCCAACACTTTGTATACCAAGTTCAAGGCTTGTAAGGCCTTAATTTGAGATTATTTTTCAATGCTTTTAAGATCCCGCAGGTACCCTGGTTAATGTGTCTTGTCCCCTCACAATGACAGTAAACTAATTATTAGGCTAAGGTTACATTACATGAGTCACGTCACAGGTCTATTTTCAGTTGAAAATGGCAAAAATAGACAAAAGTTTATTAGTTTGCCTGATTATTTTTGTGATTCGTTTAACATTTATGACCTAAAAAAAACTGTCAAATATGAAATGTTTCGCGCCGAGTCGCTCCTGTCTATGAGTCGCTCTCTAAAATTCGCGCTGCGAACATAAAGCCCGCCTACAGTGACAGACCAATGAGGCTCAGATGAACACACACACACACACACACACACCCTGTCTTCTGTTTGTTCTGACCATTTTTTACAGTCTATGGTTCTGACGTGCTTGGCGCCGCTGCGGAAGAACGCGCTGATTACAAGACTGAAGCGAACACGAAGGCTTATCACATATTTAAAGATTGAAATGGAGAAAACAGGACAGAGTAACTCGGTGGATATCGCTCATATAATTTTTTTGACGACGTAGTTAAGGCGGAAGGCGTGTGTTGCTTAGGCGGCCGCCTTAGTAACAAAGTGCTGCGGGAAACCCTGCTATCTAATTAATCCTCATTTAATGACTCACACTTTAGTGTACATACCTTCTCTTAGAATGCAGAATGTGTTTGTTATATCTGAGTATAAATGGACACAAACGGCAAGGTATATGTCTAACCACACTTGAGATAGCTTCATAAGTCCTCCCAACAGAGGAATCTCCCCCTTAGAAATTCCCCCTTTCTTATTGGTTGAGCCAACCCTGAAAGGTGGGCCCTTTCTCAGGCTTTAAATGGCCTCTACACGAGCCCTTCCCTCTCTTGGCCTTCTCTGTACGTTCGGGGTGCTGTGCTGTCCTGATTGGCCTCAGCAGGCCTTGACTCATAACCAGCCATGTGCTCATGCAGAGAGAGAACTTTCAACCAGAACAGAGTCCAACTAACTATGCAAGTTCATCATATCTTCATCCAACGGAGAAGAAAACGATTGCAACTTCAACGTTTGACACTCAAGGAACCATCAAGACCTTTTTTCTGTAACTTCAAGAAATGCTTTCACTGCAAAGGCCATGCAAGTATACATTTAATGAGGTACTTTGAAAATAATAAGCTTATGGTTGTTTTTATGTTCAATGAATCTTTTCCGCAGCTTCATTTCATTTCCGGTTTCATTCTGTCATTTACCATCTACCCATTTATGTGTAATTGTTTGTATGTTAGTTATGTGTTCGTCATTTAGTTAATAAAACTTGTGCACAATATGTATTTGGTTCTGATTCTCTGTTTGCAACAAAGTTTATTTTACGATTTAGATTTTGACTACAAACTGTTCTTAGTAGTACTGTATAAGAAAGATATTTCCCTTTCCCCGGAAATGAAAATTTCTTAGAATTAATAAACAATTAACACTGAGTGTTCATGGGACGAACAGGTTGATTGATTGTAAAATAAATTTTACTACATTAAGTTAATTCAATTAACTGATCCAAATATTCATAATCAATTATAACAAGTTATGATTGATTATTAATATTTATTTAGAGCTAATTTGCTATATTTCTTATTACTATACATTTACATTTTAATCTAAAAAATAACTCTTTCTTATATAATTACAGTGCAATTGTAATTACAAGCCACATCTATGTAAATATACCTAAATAACACTTCAAATGCAAAAATGTATTTGATTGCTAACAGCCATATAGTGTCGTCGTATTCTAATTTGATTTATTGATTAAATTAAACAATTTTACATGATGAAAAAGATGATGTATACATTTGATAAAGTTAGGAAAAATTGCCGCTATGAAGGTAAAAAAAATCAAAGCTATACATATTTTTTAAGTTATATTTTTGTCATTTTTTACCTTTGCGTTGACAAAACAAACAATCAGCTATCATGAATTTACATATGCAGTTCTCTGGCTGAAATTTACATAGCTTTTTCTAACTGTCTGTTTAAAAGAACAGAGTAAGAGAAGAAAAAGAGCAAAAAAAAATAAATGAATGAAGGCATAAGTAACTCCAGATGCAGAGCTGTTTTCAAGCTTGTTTTTTCTCTTTCAGCTGACCTACATGGAAAATCACTGCACAAGTTCACATGTATTCCTGCTCAGTTGATTGAGAATGAGCCATATCAACTTAAACATAGTAAATGAAACACAGCATAAGTCTCTTTTATTGCCTCACTCTCTCATGACCACAGATCTCAGATCTGTCTCTGATTCACTACAGAACATAAGCACAGCTGTTGCTTGGCTTTTCCCAAAGATCCCAGCATTTTTTTCTGGAGTTCCATTTCCCATGGGTGTGCCTTTCTTCCTCTCTCTGTCTGTGAGCTCGGTCAGAATCAGGTCTGTATGGATCAAACCCCACGGTCTCTTTTCTAAACCTCACAAACACAACGAGACCTTCACTAGGTGAACAGATACATGAAACCATATAATATGGAAAGCACTAGATTATTCTGTTCCATGTGGGATTCAATAACAGAAATCGTCTCAGGTTACGTATGTAACCCTGGTTCCCTGAGAGGGAACGAGACGCTGCGTTGAGACGCGGTGGGAACGCTCTGCGTGATTGCGTCGTGAAGCACGTGTATAATCAGTCCAATGGAAGAACGAGACGTCACCGGCGGTGACGTCATAGACCAGGAAGCTATAAAGCACACCAGAAATCAGACCGCGACAGCTTCTGAAAAGGCCTGAAGCAAGTCGATCAGGGCATGCAGGAAGTATGGCAGGAGAACGCAGCGTCTCGTTCCCTCTCAGGGAACCAGGGTTACATACGTAACCTGAGACGTTCCCTTTCAAGGGAACTCGAGCTGCGTTGAGACGCGGTGGGAACCCCATGTCCACTACGCCATAATGAGAAATGCCCGTTCTGTGTGGAGTCCTTGCGCACACTAAGAAACAAGCAGCCTAGCCCCGGGAGTGGAGAGGTCTAGGTCGTAGAATCTGACAAATGTATGCGGTGAGGACCAGCCTGCCGCATTACAAACGTCCTGCAGGGAAACCCCTGAAATTAAAGCCTTAGAGGCAGCCATACTCCTGGTAGAATGGGCGCGGACAGCCATAGGTGAGAGCTGTCCGGCCGCTTCATAAGCAAGTGAGATAGCCTCAACTACCCACTTGCTCATTACCTGTCTAGATGCAGGGCAACCTTTCTTGGTTGAACCGAAGCAGACAAATAACTGCTCTGATCTACGCCACAGGGCAGCTCTGTGAACGTAAGCATCCAAAGCCCTAACGGGACATAACAGATTGAGACCTTCCTGATCTGGGGTAACGAAAGGTGGAGGGCAAAAAGCCTGCAGCACAATAGGGCCCGCCACATTAGTGGGGACCTTAGGAATGTAGCCCGGCCTAGGGTGTAAAAATGCTTTCACCATACCAGGTGCAAATTCCAAACATGAAGGAGCCACCGACAGGGCTTGCAGATCTCCAATTCTCTTGATAGAAGAAATAGCGAGAAGAAATAGAGTTATTAGTGTAAGGAACTTCTCTGAAACCTCTTCAATAGGCTCGAAGGGAGCCAGGGCCAGACCCTCAAGTACAATGGCCAAATCCCAAGCCGGTGCTCTAGAGTGCAATGCAGGCCTAAGCCTCAGTGTACCACGGAGAAAACGAGTAATAAGAGGATCTCTCCCAAGAGAAGAAGCCCCCAAAGGGGAGCGATAAGCAGATATAGCCGCTACGTACACCTTTAAGGTGGAGGGAGATAATCCAGCAGAGAAACGGTCTTGAAGGAAATCGAGAACTGTACCAACCGGGCAGTTAGCAGGATTTAAAAAACGTTCTCCACACCATGTAGAGAACAATTTCCATTTCAATGAATATAGTTTTCTCGTGGAAGGAGCTCTGGATTGAAGGATGGTCTCAACGACCTCAGTCGAGAGACCGGATTCTAAGAGCTGGGCCCCCTCAGAGGCCAAGCCCACAGTTTCCACAACTCCGGGCGAGGGTGAAATATCGTGCCCCCTGCTTGAGATAACAAGTCCCCCCTGACAGGAATCTCCATGGGAGAGCCGTGCAGAAGGGACACTAGGTCCGAGAACCACACTCGGGTCGGCCAGTGCGGGGCTACTAATAATAGATGAGCCCCCTCCCGGCGAACCCTCTCCAGAACTCCCGGAAGCAATGATATCGGGGGGAATGCGTACAGGTGCAGCCTCGGCCACTCCTGTACCATAGCGTCCAGTCCGAGAGGAGCTGGATATGTGAGGGAGAACCAAAGCGGACAATGGGTTGTATCGTAAGATGCGAAAAGATCTATCTGAGCTTGACCATAGTTCTCCCATAGGAGCTCCACCACCTCGGGGTGAAGTCTCCACTCCCCGGGCCTCAGCCCCTGTCTTGACAGGATATCTGCTCCCACATTCAAATACCCTGGAATATAAACTGCCCTGAGTGACAGTAATTTTCCCTGGGCCCATAGGAGGATCTGATGAGCCAGTTTGCATAATAATAGGGACCTCAGACCCCCCTGATGGTTGATGTAAGAGACCACCGATGTGTTGTCTGTGCGGACGAGCACATGATGGCCTCTCAGGTCTGGCAGGAAGTATTTGAGAGCCTGAAATACCGCCATCATCTCTAGTCGGTTTATATGCCACGAAAGCTGATGGTCCTGCCAGACACCTGTCGCCGAGCGGCCACTCATGACCGCCCCCCAGCCTGTGAGGGAAGCATCCGTCGATAGCGTTACGCGTCGACAAGAAGCCCCCAATACTGGGCCTTGGGCGAGGAACCAAGGTTTCTTCCACATGACCAAGGCACGTAGGCATAGCCGCGTGACCTTGATCGTGCGAAACGGATTTCCCCTCGGAGAAAACCCCTTGGTCCTGAGCCACCACTGCAGGGGTCTCATGTGCAGAAGGCCAAAAGTAACTACGTTGGACGCAGCTGCCATGAGACCCACCAGTCTCTGGAACTGTTTCACAGTGAGTGACTGGCCTAGTTTTACCGTATTTACGGCTGTGAGAATCGCAGAAATACGAGCTGGAGACAATCGTGCTTGCATAGTTGTCGAATCCCACATCACCCCTAAAAAAGTGGTCCTCTGGGCTGGGAGGAGCACACTCTTCTTGGTGTTTAGCCGCAACCCCAACCTTTTTAAGTGAGACAGAACGACATCTCGATGCCGAACTGCCAACTGCTCGGAACGAGCCAGGATCAACCAGTCGTCGATATAGTTTAATACGCGAATGCCCTGGAGTCTCAGAGGAGCCAGCGCTGCATCCACGCATTTCGTAAAGGTGCGGGGTGATAAACCTAGGCCGAATGGAAGGACCCGATATTGGTATGCTTCGCCCCCGAAAGCAAACCTCAGGAACTTCCTGTGATGAGGATGAATGGATACATGAAAGTAAGCGTCCTTCAAGTCTATTGTGACAAACCAGTCCTCGGACTGAATCTGTGATACAATCTGTTTGAGTGTAAGCATCTTGAACTTGAGTTTCTGAACTCTGCTGTTTAACTGACGCTAATCTAGAATAGGACGCAACCCCCCATCCTTCTTGGGAACGATGAAGTAACGGCTGTAAAACCCTGACTCTCTGCTGGGAGGAGAAACCCTTTCTATAGCCCCTTTTTGCAGAAGCGTCAGTACTTCTAGTTCCATGACCCGAGCCTGCCTTGGGTCCACCACTGTGGGAAGGACCCCTTGAAATCTGGGCGGACGAGAACCGAACTGAATTCTGTAACCCTTCTCTATTATATGCAGGACCCACTGAGAAATATTTGGCAGTAGTTTCCACGCTGCCAGAAATTCTACTAAGGAGACCAGTCTCTCGAGACTGGCCTCGGGATTCGGTTGTACGGACATTTCGGTGCCCTGAAGCAGCGAACCGGCAGGGAACAACCGAACTGACCGTTCTACGATCCTCCTCGGAGAATCGTATGGGGACGCTGACACCTCGGTGCCCTGAAGCGGCGAACCGGCAGGGAACAACCGATGTGGCAGCGCTGCGACTCTCCTCAGAGAATCGCCCCCCATAGGGGGCCGAGGATGAACGATTTCTCGAAATCGTCCCTCCTCGGAGGGGACCACCCTCAGCCTCAGCTTCTTAGCCCAAGCCTTCTTAGAGATGACAGTCCTCAGATCTTGCCTACCCCTAGCTGGCCTGGACTGCGACCGCCACCCAGATTCCCCAGATTGTGGAGGAGCCCGAGTGGCGACGCTCTGTTTTTGATGCACTCTGTGCTGTGAGGAGCTTGTACTCGGATGAGACTGCTCGGATTTAATAATCATTTTTCGCCCAGCAGTCTCGGGGATATTGAAACGTCGAGGAAGAAACCTCTGGAACGCAGCCGATTGTTTTTTCGTTTCTTGAAACCTATCGACGACACAGTTGATAGCGTCGCCGAACAAACTTGAAGGTGACAGTGGCGCGTCCAGAAGAACAGACCTATCTTTATCCTTTATATCAGACAGATTTAACCAAAGATGCCGCTCCGTGGCCACCAGGGCTGCCATAGAACGGCCCACTGATTTGGCCGTCTCCTTGGTGGCCCGGAGAGACAGGTCTGTTGCGCGACGCAATTCTCGAATTGCGTCAGCGCTGACTTCCTCACGTTCATCGATATCCTTCAGCAGATCAGCCTGGTATGCCTGCAGTATAGACATAGTGTGCAGACATGACGCAGCCTGACCTGCTGCCGAATAAGCTTTACCCACCAGCGAAGATGTAGATTTTAATGGCTTGGTGGGTAACGTCGGGGTTTTTAATGATGACGATGACTCGGGAGAGAGATAGCTCGCGAGCGTCTCTTCAGCCCGAGGCACCTTAACATAACCATAATCAGATGCACCCAAAACATTACTGTAACATGAAGTTTGTGGGTTAAATACTCTGAATGACGCCGGTTTATTCCACGATCTCGAAACCTCATTGTGGAGATCGGGAAAAAACGGGAGTCCCCGACGTGGAGGCTGTGTTTTAGATGGTAAAAATCTTTCATCTAATTAACTTTTTCTAGTAACACTCAAAGAATCATCGGCTGGCCATTCAATATTTAATCTAGCTACAGCACGAGATAAAACCTCCATAAGCTCCTCATCATTATCGGAGGCATGAGCTGGCGAAAACTCAACATCCCCCATATCAACACTGACGACATCCAGATCCTCAGAACTGGATAGCCGCAACAATGGTGCCCCAACCTGGGAAGGAGAAGCCGCAGCGCGGGCTCCTTCCTGGGCAGAGGCACCGGATCCAGCAGGTAAGGGTTGAGAAAGGGCTGGGCCCGTCTCAAGCCCCGCTACTAGATCCATATGCGAACCCCAAGATGAAAGCCTTCGCTGTGCCTAGGCAGCAGCGGGACCCGCACCCCGGGGAGCGCGAACCGAACCGTCCTCCTCAAAGAACGCCCGGCGAGAGCGGAGCGTCCTCACGGACAGCTTCTCGCAATGCTCACAGTCAGCTCCCTCGAGAACTGACTGGGCATGCTCCACTCCCAAACAAGCAACACAAAGCTGATGTGTGTCCCCACCCGTGATGAAACGAGGGCAAGGGACAACACAACGCTTGAATTCTTGTTTCGCCATAATATATATATATATATAGATAGATAATGTGCTTGTGACAGACAACAATAAATAGACAAGGACAGTATACAGAGAGCGCTTGCTGAAGGCAACAGAAGCTGTCGCGGTCTGATTTCTGGTGTGCTTTATAGCTTCCTGGTCTATGACGTCACCGCCGGTGACGTCTCGTTCTTCCATTGGACTGATTATACACGTGCTTCACGATGCAATCACGCAGAGCGTTCCCACCGCGTCTCAACGCAGCTCGAGTTCCCTTGAAAGGGAACTAGTTAACACTGCAGAGTGTTTCTAATACAATGGCTAATACAATCTTTCTCTCTTTTGACCACTGTAATCAAGTCCTTGATATATTTTTTTTCCTTTTTTGGAAAGTTATAGAAACACTATTTATTTATTTTTTCTATTGGAGCAAATGGGAACACAAAAATTACATTTGTTGTCGTTTCAGTTCACAACTATTCTTTGAACCCTGGAAATGTGAAAATGTCTTGGATAATTATCTTTGCTAATTTTGTTTAATTGAAATAGCACATAAAGATTGTAAAAATGCAGCATTTCATAATGGCATTTATTTAATTTGTACTGTATGAAAATGATTATACATCACAATAACTTATCACCAGCCAACCAAGTAATTTTAGAAGGTTACACAGATTTTCTGGACTCTATATGAGTGAATAAAAGAAAAAGAAAGAGGTGGTATAAAGGTAATTTAGGATAAAGTGTGTTTTATTATTTCCATTTGTATTGTGTTTTATACTTTTGTTTTTGTATTTCAGCATTTCGAATGGTTTATACATACATGAAAAAAGTATAATGTCAGGCTATGCTAAATTATTTTGATCCGGTTTCTGTTTGAGCTTATGATGATATATCCATTTAACTCAGTTGAACATATACAAAGAACAGGGCTCAGCATCCTCATAATATGATATCAGAAGATTATTGTATTATCAGTCATGATTTGTCCATATCACTTCAAAAACTAAACTAGGTCAACTGGAAAAAAATCATTCTATATATATATATAACTGTTTCCATATTTTTTAATCAATTTTAGCCCTATTTGGATGGTAATTGTTTCTCATGGGAACGTAAGGTATTTTCAACATTAGCAGGGGCTAATCTGTGATTTTATTGCCGTCCGAAATTAGAATGTCAGTATAAAAATCCCTGGCTGAATTACCTACTGTTTTTTGACAAACACCAAGGTTGTGTGGTAATTTCATTATCCATCCAAATCCACATCTCTGAGTTAACAAGAAGAGATCAATTCAAAATTCGCTGTTAAAATCCTTTTTGTCCACTGCCGAGCACCATATACAATAACGATTGCGGTTCGCTGTAATTTGGATGCATTTTAAAGATGTAGCCTAAGGGCTGGTTCACACAGAACACGTTTTTGCTGTTAAAAAACGTGAGACGCAGGTCAGTGTGATGAAAAAAAGTGCATGTGCATGCAAGTCCAATTTAAAATAAAAAGTTATCAAACACATTTTCATTTGTTTCAAATACTTTTACTTGCCAGCGTCACATAACTTATTTTTTTCAAATTACGCAACCCACATGAATTTCAATGTATCATTTTGAGAGAAAATCAAGACAGAAAATTAATTTAACTACAGCATGTCAATCTTCCTATTTTCAAATATTTTAAAAAAAAATCATATAATTAATAGGAAATAATTTTCCTAAATTCATTAAATGTGAATTTAATCTTCTTATTCCAAGCATATAACATTTTATGTAAAGCAGACAATCACAGTAGTATGTTCCTGCACAACCGGAGGCTGCAGTTTCAGGACCCCAGTTTTAGGACCGCAGTTTCAGGACCCTAGTTTTAGGACCGCAGTTTCAGGACCCTATTTTTTTGTGACAGCGCCACCTACCGAACTGGATGATATAGCGGCAGCAGCGGTTTCAGGACCGCAGTTATAGGATCCAGGTGGTTTAGTTTGTACATAGTATCAAGATCCACCTATTATCTTAAGTCTTGTTAGAAAAAAAATTATATATATATATATATATATATATATATATATATATATATATATATTAACAAAGAAGATTATGGAATAGAAAAGCTCCTACAGCAGGTGGATTAGAGCAAGTAGCATCAAGCATTTTATATGCAGCTAATGGCTACACCTTGCATAGCAATACTGTAAACATTCTTTATTCATATGAAAATATCGAAAATCACACACAAACCACATATACTCGAAATTGTGCATTTATTAGCTTCTTGTTTCAGGTGAAGAGATGTGTCTTAGCTTTGTTATCACAGAGGTCAGAATGAGGAAGTGTACACAGCAGCGCATCATGCAGAAGGGCAGGATTATTGTCACGTTCAACAACGTGAGATGATTGACAGCTCTATAACGAATAAGAGAGCGCAGAGAACTGACGCAAATCAGGAAGAGGAGAGATAGATCCATAGGCATATCTCACTGTGTTCGCTGTTTGAGCTTCAGATCGCATAATTTAGTGGAACATGAAAATCATTATTTCTTCAAATATGTGCACCATTGGACTAAGAGCCCTGGCGGATAGTGTATGTATGTGAACACAAATAAGCCGGAGAAGACGTGAATGACTGCTTTATGAGTGATGATTTCTATTCAAAATAACGAACGTTACAGATTAATAATTTTGCAATCCTGTCATAAATTAAGAAATTAATGTCACTGCAAACCAGTTTTATCATAAACAGTGGTCAACTATCGAAGCTGGAGTTTTAAATATTTCTAATGATGCTCAGTTTGTCCAGATCAAATTAGTAAGAGTGTGATGTTTTAACGAATAATGAATGTTGAACAACAATCTGGGGCCGTCTGTGATCTTTGCCACGAAAGGGGTTAAATGATGAGTGTTTCCGGTGATCCAGTTCGATAGGTGGCACTGTAACAGAAAACTAGGGTCCTGAAACTGCAGCCTCTGGTTGTGCAAGAATACCCTTCTCGACAATCATGCGAAGGACCTAGTGAGCAGAGCGTTCCCGTGTGCTCTTTCACCGTGAATAAATCGCAATGCGAATGCATGAGTTTTATCACTGAGGTGCCATGCAAATTAATTTTTACGGACATCAACATGAGAAACAATTACCGTCCGAATAGGGATTTTGTCAACACTACATAGTAGTGAATGTAAATGTTAAACTAAATTAGATTCAAATCAATGAGTGTAATTTATCAGACTGTTCTGCTATATATCAGAAGCAGCATTATAGAAAAATTTTGTAGGCCTATGTGGTGCTGAGCTTGTGACATCTGTTAATAATCAAAAATCTGCAGTTCTGAAATATTTTTAGAACTCTGGAACCAGTATTCTCTCTGGCCACATTCACACTACGGCTAAATTCGGTTCTCCGTTCACCTTTTACTGTGTAAACAGTCATTTACGGGTGTGACAACCGCATTCTACAACCGAATTAACTCCTGAAGGATGCAGGTAGTGACAACAGCATTCACAAGATTTCTAGTGTGTGTAAAACTTAACTGAAAAAATAGTTGTTAATGACGTATTTAAACACGCATCAGTGATGTCTCTCTTCTGTTTGGACGATGCGAGCAAATCACAGGGAAAGATGTCGAGCCTTGACAGAGGCTCTCGGGTTGATAGATCTTGCTAGAAAAACAGCGAACAAGAACAAGCCAATTATAAACTGAAAAAAATCCAACTGCTTTATATTGAGAAAATATATAGCCCCATCTGCCCACTTTAACAACTTCCTAAACTTGATCTCTTTAGGAGCCAAAAACAAGCCTATAATGAGTGGCAAAACTTAAAGAGAGTGCTCTGCAAATCAGCCTTTGAAGCATGAACAAAACGTGACACTGATTGTGTTTAAATTCCAGAATATCTCTTTGGCTACTATAATATTTTTTTTTGTCAAAAATAGTGGATTAGATACCGAACACTCCAGATGCCAGAATGTTGCTATGGTTACCACTGTGTCAATTTTGGGAGTGAGTCGTGTTCCCTGCACAAAGAAAAAGATCATAGGATTCTCTACCGCATTTAAATGCGCTTGTCACTCCTGAAACGTTAAGTAGCCTTAAACTGCTCTTATCAAAATAAGGTAAGAAGCTCTGGTTACCATGATGATAATGACGTGAGGTTTGCTGGTGACCATCCCCTCTTCAAGTGGTGTGATTTCCAAGAAAAGTTGTTCCTGCTGGCATGAAAAGATGCGCGAATGGTTTCTTCTCATTACGGAGTGTAACGCCTGTAGTAGACTGGTGGTACAGCCCATGCCTGAAGATCCAAAACCAGCCAAGAGCTTCAGGAGACTCCAACCTAAAGCTGAATCACATGAAGGACTATTTCTTTGAGTGAACAACAGCAAAAACACTAGTCTGTTTTCTCTCTCTCTCTCTCTCTCTCTCTCTCTCTCTCTCTCTCTCTCTCTCTCTCTCTCTCAAGATTCCTTGAAGTCTTTTGAAATTGGTTCACAACTAGACCTAATCTTGGGTCAGAGTCAAAGTTTTTTTTTTAGTCCTAGAATCAGAATTATATTAAAATAAAGTATCAAGATCATGTTGATCAAGTCTGCGCCCCTCATCCTCTCCTAATGCCATTGAGTCCTCTGGTGTATCGGTCTGCCTCTGCAGATCCACTAACATCCTGTGAGTGTCTTCCTAAACCGCACTCTCTCTCTGGAGAAGTGGAGACCGGGAAACACAGACAACATTGTCTCACACAGATCAGCTGCAGCTGTGCACAGCTGGACGCACCAATCAGCTCCTGCCCTCCACATCAGCTGACCAGGAAAAACAGCCAGAATCCCGCACTCCCACAGTCTGCTCCTGGACCTTCTGTCTCACACACACACACACACACACACACACAGTTTCTTTCCCTCAGGTTTTCTTACATTCGGTTCTTTTAGCATAGCATAGCAGAGAAAGGTTATGGTTTATCTCGAAAAGTGTGAAATAATAAAATCAAGTTGAGTTCTGTTTATCTGTGAAATTGGGTCTGATTAGATTGATGTGAACTATCAAACAGCTACAAGCAATAATATCAGGCTCAGATATCAAGCAAACAGGCCCTAAAGATCACTTGTTAATAACACTAAATCATTGAAGGTTCCTCAAGATTATCTGTGAGGGAATTCCAAACTCTTGCATTGACTATTGCAGCACTGTTCAAATGAGCACTGCACAGAGGTCTATTATTGTGGTGAGTTTCATATTTATACGCCCCAACAGCTTGTGGTTGTGGTTGGTTGCTTTAACGTGCCGGTCGCACAGAATCTCCAAGATGATGTGGACAGCTCTGCAAAAATAGCTGCTAATTTGTTTGTACTCCTTTACTTTATGTACACTGTATGGTGAAATAAGAGCTCCACTGCTAGAATAGCTGATAGAGATCAGCTAAACACCACCCGAATCCTAAAAATAAACCATCCACCTGAACCTATTATTTTCTCAGATTTAGACATCCGCAACCGACCCACACTCGATCATCACATTACAATAGGCATGTGACGGTATCAACTTTTCATGTTGCGATAATTGCTGAAGCTTTTATCACGGTGGTATACGGTATTATTACGATATTGAAATAAGTTGCAAAAAAGTGTTGTCATACTATAACAGGTTTAATAACTTTATCTTGTAACTAAAAGAGCTGAACGAAAAACACACAAAACACTGTAAAGATAGATTTGACAGAATCGGAGGTAGGGGTAGAGTGGGGGGAAATGCCCCCCACCTGTTTTTCCCAAAATAACCACTAGAGAGAATCAATATACATTTTTACTATTGCTATGCACTACGTTGACAACGGGGATATACAAATCTCCATGGAGAAGCTGACACCAGCGATACATTTGAAGAGAAGAGGATTACATGGAAAGTGCTATAATTTTCAGATATTGTTCTGCAGGATATCACAGTGATGTGTGATAGATGAATAGTGAAGTCTGCAGTTTGAGAACATATGTTATTTATAAGGAATATAATTATATTTAAAAAAATAAACAATTATTTAAAAAGTCATAGGTTGTGGGGTAAAATGCCCCCAGGGGGCATAGTTTCTCTCTTTCATAATTACTACAATAACATATTTCTGTCTATCAAATCCTTTATTTTACACTTTAATGCAGTATAACTAGGTGGTAATATCAAAATATTTGAACAAAACATGAAAAGATTACCTAAAGTGAGCATTAGCTAGCTAGCTTGGTGGATGCACTGATGAGAGGCGGTTAGGTGACCCAATGATGAAACATAGTGGCTTTTAATGCATGTAGGCTATTGAATATATTTCACTACATAAATATACAAATTTATAAGTTGAATATGTATTTAGGGTTTTCCGTTTGTCTTGATGATAGTGGTTATCTACCCCATATAGGTGTAGAAATCTTAATGTCAAAATGTTAGGCTATTTTGGACATTCCTGAAATAAATATGAATAGTTATACATGTTGTTGCATTACTTGCTTTTTACTTTTAGAGATTAAAAACTATAGTCTGTTCATTTTGCTGTTGATCTATGAAGCAAATTTGGTTGGTAAGAAAGGGGGCATTTTACCCCACCTTGGGGGGCATTTTACCCCACTGCTGGGGCAAAACGCCCCATTTGTACAAAAATATTTTCAGTCAAAATACTAACTAATTATTAAGGTTGAGCAATTTTAATGTTTGGTGAATAACTCCTCCCATAGTCAGTTAAAACTGGGATGGCAATTCTAGTCACATTATGTTTTGTTTCACAGTAATGTCACATTTTCCTTAAGGGGGGCGTTTTCCCCCTCTCTACCCTATATTTTTACGGACTGCTGAAAGCTACAGAACACATAAACAAATGGATCGCTGCAATTCACAGGAACAACTGGACTTCAGGCAGTGAAACTTGGATTTACATTGAAGTTATCATTTTGTGTAAATATGTTGCATTTTGGTGTAACCCTATTTATTGTATTGTTATATATTGTATTTACAATTCATCGATTAAATATTTATGATCTTATGTTCTGCATAATTGGATGTTTTTAAATAAACACTTTCAAAAAACTATACAAGTTTTAGAGCTGGATGATATGATATATATTTCATGGCTTGGTTGAATTCTAATGTTGAATTCTTGATATTCCTGTTATTTCTTGATAACTTCTGCTACTAAGTATAACACACCGTTACCATGAAAAACAGAGCGTTGCCATGGACACAGTTCTGTTCACTCTGGAGCAATACAAACGTTTTTAAATCAATAAACTCCTTTTAAATCAATATTTTGTGTTAAATTATTGATTTATTTGGTAGGTAGCCATGTAATAAGCGGGACAATGTAGAGCGAGGCGGTTGTTATAGCGAATACAACCCCTTCAGGCAATTTTTAGAGTATTGCAGATGAGCAAACACTCTAAAAAAATACATCTTCCAGATGTAAACACGCACATTAAAACGTTTCCTGTCAGATGTGAAATAGACGTTTAGAAAATGTCTTTAAGATGTTTATGATTTAGTAGGGCTGGGCGGTATATCGAGTTTGTTTCGCCAAACAGACCGAGCATAATAGAATAGTAGTGCAATAATTCTGACTAAAATATACATATTGCTAAAATATTTGTTGTTGGAAACAATAAATGTGTCATATGTGGAATTTTAAACAAACACATATATTTTTATGAAAGTGAGCATTATAATGGGGTAATCAAATGCAGGCTAATATAATTAGTTTGTGCTTTTGTTTTTATTTTCATTTTTAGTTTAGCCTTAAGTCATTTTAAAAACAAAAGCATTATTTTTGTTTTTAGATTGTAATGTTACAATGTTAGAATGTAATGTGATTTTAACCACCTTTTATATATTGCATAGCCTACATTACATTCACTATATTTGTTTCCATATCCTAGTTCAATATCAACATTGTTTGGATATCATTGAGCAGGATGTGAAATAACTTTTTTTTTTTTTTTTTAATACAGATTTTCTTTATCCAAATAGTAAACGTAGAAAGTACAGAGATATATATTATAACGCCATTTAAGTAAAAAATACCGAGATATGATTTTTTGGCCATATCGCCCAGCCCTATGATTTAGATTTAGAAAGTATGTAAAACTGACATCTTAAAGACGTCTATCAGATGTTAGTAAACAGCAGATGCTTTCCAGATAAAGTTATCTTTAACAGACAATCTTGCAGACGTACGTGTGCTAGTTCACTCATTCCGCCATGCGCTTCTGTGTTGGGCATTTTTAACAGTTGATTGGCAAATTATTCTTAAAATGTACTTTAAAAATTGGAATAATTCATTATAAATAATTATTCACGCTATTTTGAAGTGTCCACAATAGCCATATACCGTGCATGTTCATTATCGCATTACCGAATACCGGCACATGTCTACAATACAATTATTCAAATTCTCAGTATGATCGTAGCAATGAAGTCGGCTCCTTTTAAATTTATTTAAAGTAAAAGTTCTTATTTGGCTAAATTACATTTCCTTTAAGCACAGGCTTAACTCCCTTCAAACTTAGGGGCCGTTTACACAACACTGTTTTCAACTAAAAATGGAAAACGTTTTATGCGTTTTAGCCATTCATTTAGAAGACAACAGCAAAATGCCTGAAAAATGCCTTGGGGGCCTATATATATATATATGTAATGATGAGCACTAGGAGGTGTGTGTGTGTGTGTGTGTGTGTGTGTGTGTGTGTGTGTGTGTGTGTGTGTGTGTGTGTGTGTGTGTGTGTGTGTGTGTGTGTGTGTGAACTGCAAAAGAATGTATGTGTGTGGAATATGTGGCAACTTCTGAGTAAAACCTCAACACACAGGATATTGCACAGTGCACACCTAGAAAAACTTCTGAGAAACAGTGTGTGTGTGTGTGTGTGTGTGTGTGTGTGTGTGTCCTTTAAGCCACATGAGTGACAAGTACTCTGCAATGGTGGGTGCATTAAAGACTCTTAAGTGCATTTTACGGCTTTTGTGCCATCTAGTGTTTGTCCATCTACACCACAGGAATTTCAGGAATTTCATTAGTTAAATCAAATCAGTATTTTGTCAGTTCAACTGTACGCAAATCAGAATCAGTTTTAAAGAGGTCATGAATTGAGAAATCTAATTTTCCTTTATCTTTTGAAATGTAAAAGATCATTGTACTATAAAAAGATCCTGTAAGTTTCAGAACTCAAAACTTCCTCTTTAGTCCAAAAACAGTAGTAAAGATGAGAGAATTGCAAACACAGAATTACTTCAGCAACAAAACCATAGAAATGTCTTTGCATTGCCATCTTTGTGATCGTAATATTAAGAAAGTGTGGATAAACTTTATTTTTATGTTCCAGTCAGATTTGCATCAGTAAAACACTGTTTGTTTGTTCACTTCATTTTACTGCAGATTCGTTTTTAAACAAGACAGTTCATAGAGACTAAAAAAAATAATAGATGATGCAGAGCCGACTATTGGTTCCGACAATAATGTTGCAACATACAAGTGTGAGAAACAGTATTTTTACCATGTGTCACTATTGCTTTGTCTGTTACAGATCATTTGATATATACTGAGTATCTGTACTATAGCGCCACAGTGAAACTGAATAGTTGTGATGTTTGTGATTTGCTGTTCTATCTGTGCTTCAGCATTTATGGGGTTAATGCGTTGGATTATCGGATACGGAAAAACGTAGAGAACGCTGCTTTTGTTATTGTTTTGATCCAAGCCATTCGCTGAGTGACATTTTCTGTTTTGTCATAAGACATTACAATGTTTCAGTTGATTTAAAAAAATTATACTGCAAATGACCATGTATGTTTTTACTTTATTGAAAAGGATGAACTATGAACAGCCCTATGAGAACAATGGCTCATACATTAAGATTTCTATTTACACAAAACACTGTTTTGTGTACATGAAAAATTTAAGTCATCATTTGTCAACTGTGGTAACTCCAAGTACTTACTTATTTTAATATGCAAAACTGTTACCCAATAATAGCAGTGGGGAGTTTAGGCAATACTTCCAAGTCTTGAATGCTGCACCCCATTAAAACAGTGTTCGAAAGAGGAGGTCAAAACAGGATAGAAAATAGTTTATTACTTTCATTTTTTGATGTAAAAATCTTGATAACATTATAAGTAAACATTATAAGTGATCAGTGAACATTATAAAATAAAATAAAATAAAGAAATGCAGTTTATGGCCCCTTTAAATGAAGAAAACATAATAAAGTAAAAAATATATATTTTTGTCTGACCACAAGAGAATCTGATGCATATCTTCACTGTGCAACATCATTCAACCGTGCAAAGGATTATTTTTTTGTTCATCACCTTTAACCCTAAATTTTTTACAGATACATACATACATACAAATATGCATTCACACACACACACACATACATATATGTATTAGGGGTTGAACCGACTAGTCGACTAGTCGATGAAATGCCGTGACGCTTTAAGCTTGACGTCGACTAGTCGCGTTGATCATGTGACACTATGATTGAGCTAATTTTAACACTAACATGGCCGCGTTGCAGAAGACAACAGATGAAGAGCCCTGAGGGTCATTGCTGCAAGAAAGCAGCATTGGTAGCCTACATCAAGTGTGGTACATACTTTACTAACCTAACACTATATTGTTGCAAAATAAAGTAAAAGCATGACGCACCCTCACTGTTTTACCGGGAAATGAGAGTCTCTTTATTAAAACATATTCATATATTTATTTAAACATATTAATGATGTATCTCTAATTCAATCACAATTAATTTGAATATTATTTTGTATTACTTGGATCTGCGCATCACTAACGAATGTATAGTTTTTTTTTTTCTTTATTCTTTTCATCCTAAATGACGATGTAAACAGCGAGCTGTTTACACCTGGCCACTTCTGTGTTTCTGTTATCCAATAGCTATCCGATCGTGAAAAGATCCGAAACGCATTCGAGACGGATTTAAATCCGATCGCTCAAACCACTTCAGGAGGAGGTCTGGGCCGCTTAACAAACACAACTGGACAAGTGTAAATGCATCTGGTTGTTGAAACCACATATGTAAATTGGAGTTCTCCCAACAATGCTAAAAATAAAAGTGTGAGAGTGTGTTAGCCTATATGTAATTTTATATTCATTATATGACGAATCTATGGCAACACGTATCACCGAAGCTGAGCATCTATTCCTCAAGCCAACGTGCAAACTATCACAAATCAAAGTGAAAGTAAGTCGCAGACGCTTAACACACAATCATCTTCGATAAAAGTAAAGAAACAAAATGATCTTACCAGTGCGTTAACTCTCTTATTGCGGTCTTTGATTTTGAAATGAGCTGATGATCAATTAAATGCAGCTCATTATTGTTGCTTTCGGTGACGTTAACTCTGTTAAATCTGCGCGTTGTTTGAATATCGGATTTATATCCGTTTTGCGAAAACATATTTATGTGACTAGGTGTAAATGGAATCGTTTTGATAAATCAGATCAGTAAAAATGCATGAAGTGACCATGTGTAAACGGCCCCATTATTAGCTGTCTGTGAGCATCTATAATTTTCTGTTAATTAATTGCAAATTGTGGCATGTTGCAAAGCAGTCCCATCTCTTGTGTTTTTATGAATGACGTCATCGACTAGTTGACGTGGACTCGACTTTGAGATCATAAAAGTCGACTTAAAAAAATCTGAAGTCGTTCAACCACTATGTATATCGAAATATATCGGGTGATCGAAACGCTTCGGCTTTACTTTTCAGAACTAGTGTTGCACACTTAGTTCCAATTTGTAAAGCTCAATCTAAACTCCAACCCTACACCTAACCCTAAAACTAAAACTGGGAAGTAATAATCTGGCTGAGGTCAGGAATTAGATGTAATGCTTGCTATTGCACACTGGTGCTATTACAGAACAGTTATTGCCCAGCGGAATCAGATATACATGTTCAGACATAGCTCAAATGTCCACGTATAGCATGTGACCATCCATTCTCCCAATTGCTTAACCTCTGTAGGGTCGTGGGGCTGCTGGATCCAATCCCAACATCTCGGGCCGAAAGGCAGGGCAACACACTGGAGAGATGGCCAGTCCATCACAGGGCTCACACACATTCACACACTTACCCCTATGGGCAATATATTGGGTACAGTAAAGTTTGCCTTTGCTGCATGTCTTTTGGATTGTGTGGTAAACCGGAGCACCCGGAAGAAACCCATGCCATCACAAGGAGAACATGCAAACTCCCCACAAAATTGCCTCCAGGTTTAGACGGTACTCAAACCGAGGACCTTTTTGCTGTGAGACAACAGTGCTGCTACCCACTGAGCAACCTGTTACAAACATATTTGATTTAAAACAACATTTGGGAGATTATATGTGAAAAAGTCAGATCTCCTGCATTTTTGTCTGTTTACACGCTTTCAACAATATATGATCAGGGTCTGAGTAAAACAATCCTATTTTTTGTTCCTGTGTAAATGCAGCCAGTGTAAATAGCTTCAATGGTTGCCCTTGCTTGTGTCTCCGGAAATCGCTAGCTGTTTTTGAAAATGAATGATGTTTGTTCGCTGTGAATCATTTTCATTGTGAACCACCCTTGACTCTATGTGACTGTGATCAAAATCAAGTTACACTTGTGTAAGTGGCAGCAGAAAACCAAGCGGCCGGCAGGTGGCAATCTCAGCCTTGCATGAGTATAGCGAGAAGCATTTTTTCTTTTTCCTTTTTTTGAGAAAAGGAAGCTATTAATTCCTCCTTAGGGAGGCATTAATAGCCTTCAGACATGGAGTAGAGGAGGATAAGCATTGAGTTTCCTTTCTCTTTTCCTCTCCTTCTTTGTTTAATTCATATTTAGTTTTCTAAATGTATAACTGTATTAACATTATTGATCTCACTGATTGGAGACTGGTTGGTGTATTGATACTGCCAGTGAATTTCAGCTTTTTTTCACAGACATTTGGCACTGACTGAATCTTGGTGCATGCACAGCAAAATCCTGGTGTTAAATGTACACAGCTTGATGGGTCCAGTTTAAAGGCCGTAAACATAACACATAAGCAGTGTTGCAGTTAATTTGATTAATAAATGATGAATTAAAGCAACTGTAAGTAGTTTTGTGAGTTTAATTTCATTAATATACTGCCATAAATATACCACTGTCATAATTACAGTGGATAGATGTACATGTGCATTTGTTAACAAGCTTAATCATTTCAAACCATATGAAGAACCATGTGACTGATAAGGTGAGCAATATTACAACCATAAAAAAAGAATAACATAAGAATAAATTATGGTTATAATTTTCACATATATATTGTGTGCTAAGCGTTTAAATGTGTATGTGTGTATCTGTGTAATCAAATGTTGGCAACAGGATATGCCACATTGCATGTAACAATTGACAGTATAGACTATTACAAGCTACTTGGTTGCAAACTTTCAACGCTTACCTGGCATGAGATGCTATACTGTGCGGCAGTGGCTCAGTGGTTCATGTAGGTTGTCTACAAACCGAAAGGTTGGTGGTTCGATCACCGGTTCCACCTGACCAAGTGTTGAGGTGTCCATGAGCAAGACACCTAACCCCAACTGCTCCCGACGAGCTGGATGGCGCCTTGCATGGCTGACACCGCCGTCGGTGTGTGAATGAGTGAGTGAATGGGTGAATGAGAGGCAAATATGTAAAGCGCTTTGGTGGCCATTGGGTCTGTTAAAGCGCTATATAAATGCAGTCCATTTACCATTTACCATTTATACTGAGACTGACTTTTGACATCCCATACAAACTACAAAACTCTGGCCTAAGTTGTTGACTGTCATAAATAACACTGGTAAGGAGGTCCACTCTACTGTCGGATGTACTTTTTTGTCCCTAAGTCGTGACTCGTGAGACTAACTAAAATCAAGACAGTATAAAGTGTTTGTAACTATAAATTAGTTCAATTACAAAATATAATCCATGCATTGCTAATGGTGCATGAGATTAGGATGTCCATAGTGATAAATCTCCTTCGCCCGGACTATGTTGCCATACTTATTTTGCCGTGAAGCCATTTTCATGGAATTTCGTACCTGCTTACCAAACTTACATAGGCTACTTCCCGAACAGACGTTTGGTTAGAGTGTACCAAAGAAACAGAAGTCATTCGGCTTATTGGAAATCAGTGTACCATCAGAATGATTTTGTAACTGATATTTCAAGGTTGCTTTAAGGGACAATTGACCATCAATTTCTCAAAGACTCCCGTATATCGCAAAAAAGTTATGCTTGCATAAGGTGGTTTTTCGGGCAATTCGAATGGAATGGAAATTTTTTCCCCCAGGGGCTTTCCTTGCCATTAATACTTGGATAACACACCTACGTCTCCTTCGATTAAAAATAATGGCTAGTGCTAGATCTGTTGCCATGATTTTTGTAAGAACTAATCGCAAGAGGAAAAAATGATGTTTAGGTTTAGTTCTAGTTATTAGTTTGAAGTCACTATTATGGTGATTAGTGTTTCCTTTAGTGCAGGGATGTCAAACTCATTTCCTGGAGGGCTGCTGTCCTGCGGAGTTTAGCTCCAACTAGCTTTGCTGCGATAGTCGGTGTTGATAGTGTTGCTGGTGTTCAGCTACTCAGTTGCAACACCGGTTACATGACTTGCCTACTGTCGTTTTGATTTTTTATAGTAATAAAAATAATTTAGTTCAGTTAGAGAACAGGCACACTACAATTAAAATCAGAACGTGTCTGCTCAATCCAGTGTGAGCTGAACGAGAGTCACAGCACAAATCAGCAGCAGGAGTCAGATTTTATTTATCACAAGAGGGAGGGGCTGACTGACAAGACGATGCCGGAAGATTTGGTTTCAAAGCGAGATGTAAAAGGCGACTATTTGGCAATATTTTGCATTTAAACCCAATGCATATAGGACCCCAGGTTGTTGTGTTTTTCTTTACAAATAATAATAACCCAAAATTCAAGCAATTGCCGCCCCTGAATTTGCGCTAATTCTAAAAGTAAAATGCACAAGGCCGCATGGGCATTTATAATGGTACGTGTCCACTGGTGCGGAGCAGAGCGAGCATTTCCAATTAATTCCTATGGAAGCTCAACTCCCCCCTCCCCCCCTGGTGATACTGGTATTACCGATGTTGTCACAGGTCGATTAACCGGCGGGAAAATTTCCTCACCATCACAGTCCAACTTAAATTAAACGCACATGAACCAGCTAACCAAACACCTTGTAATCACTGTTGACTTTGTTTGCATGATGGAATATCATACACCTCGCAAGTTATTTTGGGATAAATGACATGTATCCAAATTTAAGGTAATTTTGGCTAGAAGTGGGTTACTCATAGCCGGACTATATCAGGTCTATAGTTAACCTAGATGGTGAAATAACGGCTATTGCTTGCTGGGTAGTGTAAATTATGTATATGAATCGTGTCAATCTAATATTCTCCTTTTACTTGTCATATGTAAAGTAGTGCAGAACAACATTGTCTCACAACTCATTTTGGTCTCTCAATACACAGACAGCTTGTTTTGGGCGTGAGAAAGGGCGTTTTAACTAGAGGTCCACCGATATGGGTTTTTCTCTGGCTGATTCCGCCGATTTGTTGGCCGATTTTCCGAAAATTCTACATATGGCACATTTATTGTTTTTAGCAATACCGGTATGTATATTTTTGTTTTGCTCCTATTCTATTGTGCTCAGTCTGTTTTTCGCGCATTTGTGCGGCGGCGCTCGTTCAAAGAAATCTGTTAAGTTTAGCAGAGATTCACTCCTGACAGCAAAATGGAAATATTAGCACGGTTTCTAACATATACATTTGAAGAATATACCTGTAAAATGTAAGTTATGTACTGAGGAAAGCACTACATCTCAAACACATTAAACAGCGCAAGTATCTATCTGTCAGTCAGCACATTTATCTGTCAGAGCATCTGACGAGGCTATTTTGACACCCTTAATATAAAGCTTGTCTCATGCTTAGAACGAATTGGATAATGCACTTTCCCCGCACCAGCTCACTGCTTCCTCTGCTATTTTTCAGATGCACTATCAAACTATACTATACTAAGTTACCAGGTAGTCCTCTTCAAAAAGTTAGCAGGCAGAGGGGGACTGGCAATCTGCTTGCTGTAAGAGGCAGTGTCATGTGTTCCAAAACAACGCTTAGCTGTCTGCAGTTGTGCCTGCCTATGAATCGGCCTAGTTTGCAGCACAATCCATGGCGATTTATTCTAAATTTCCAAAAATCGTTCGACCTCTTTTTTAACTGCATGATTAGAAGCATGGCACAAAGCTCAGTGTGCTTATCGTTTCCTAATAAGGACCGAAATAGATAAGTCCAAAGTTTGCTTCTAAAACAAAGAATAGAAGCAGTGGTAGGAGGATGGTTAGTGTGCACAAACAGCAGGAAGCTCATATATTAGTGCAGTGTGCGCATTTTTTTGAAGCTTGGAAATACAGTATAAACCTGCACATCAACCCAATCACTTTATTTAGCGTTCATGTAAACAGTATGTTTAGATTAATCAATCGGACTGATTTTGTTCCCTTTGATACAAGAGGTGTCCAAGGAAACTTAACTACTGATTATTAGTTCTATTGTCTTTGGTCACATTGAGCTTTGACGTTCACGTCCAATATAGACAGTGTCAGCGCTCTGAGAGTAAATGTAAGTTAAAAATCAAGCTGACCTGAGCAAGTTCACTCTCTCCTGTCATCATTTTTCTCTCATGTGTCTGCTGCCAAGGTCTCATACTACTAGAACAAAACAAGCAACATCTCAAACACCCACAATATTCTCCTCTCTATACTATGTCCTAAGCCACCACCTACCACTACTTTTTTAACTGCTGAGGGCTTTGCCACCTATTTTACCAATAAGGTGGCAACTATCAGCAACCAGTTCTTTCACCCAAAACTATTCCTCTTTTCTCTCGCTTCTCTTAATCCTACATCAGTTTACAGACCAATCTCCCCCTTTTCATTTCAAAGAGACCATCTTGTCTGTTGCTTAAACTCTTTGGTTGTCAAGAGCATACTCCACATCATCTTTCCTCATTCTACTTGACATATCAGCCTTTGATATTGGAATTCACCAGAAAAGATCTGCCCCCAACTTTCTGACTTGGCTGACATAGGTGCAGTAATTCAAGGCTTTCGTTCACTTATCTCACAGAGAGTCAAGGTTTCCTTGAGAGGAAGATTGTTTTAGTCACATGAGCTAATCACTGGAGTGTCTCAACGTTCAGTGGCTTGCACTTCTCTTTTACTTCTACGGTTACTATCGTAACCTCGGTTCCCTGAGAGTATATCCAAGGGGACAACTGTGCATATAGGCAGTTAGATCAGAAGAGCCAGTTGCAGTGAAGGATACAGGGCAACATAACAGCATAAACACATATCGATATGTACATCAGCACAGCGTCAGCGGCCGTAGCAATAACAACTGTGAATCTACGCAGTTAGATCCGAATAGCCAGTTGCACTTAAGGATAGTGGGCAACATAACGTCAAACACATATCAGTATGTACATAAGCACAGTGTCAGCGGCCGTAGCGACGACAACTGTGAATATACGCAGTTAGATCAGAATAGCCAGTTGCACTGAAGGATACAGGGCAACATAACAGCATAACACATATCAGTATAGCGTCAGCGGCCGTAGCGACGACAACTGTGAATATACGCAGTTAAATCAGTATAGCCAGTTGTACTGAAGGATACAGGGCAAATAACATCATAAACACATATCAGTACATAAGTACAGCGTCAGCAGCTTTAGCGACGACAACTGTGAATATACACAGTTAGATCAGAATAGCCAGTTGCACTGAAGGACACAGGGCAACAAAAGGAATAAACACATATTAGTATGTACATAAGCACAGCGTCAGCCGCAGTAGTGACGACAACTGTGAATATGCGCAGTTAGATCAGAATAGCCAGTTTCACTGAAGGATACAGGGTAACATAACGACATAAACACACATCAGCATGTACATAAGCACAGCGCAAACCCTTAGTCAAGACTCAAGACTAGGAGATAATTGAGGATAATCACTCACTGAAAGCACTGTTCTGTGATCAGCTGGTTGCAAAACATACAACCCAAAAGGCCCATGAAGAGGCGATAGACCTCGACAAGTGAGCTCACATGTTAAGGGGGGTCTTTCCTCCTGAACGTGCGCTAGTGAAGTGCTCGGTTGATGGGTCTTGGGTCCAGTATCAGATGGAGTCCTCCATCCCTCTTGGGCACCACGAAATAGCAGCTGTGTGCACTTCCATTTTCAGAACGGAGCATTTTAAGGCAAAGTCAGTGACAGACCCACGCCTGATGCGGGGTGGTCTGCGTCTGGACTGAAGAGAATACCCGTGTTGAATTATCCCCAGTAGCCAAGGTGAAACGCCTTGAATAACTGCCCACATGTCTAGAAAATGACACCGGGGCCTTATTAGTTATATGGCCGCTTTTGCTAGTTTGTTGACTGCAGCTCGCAGGAAGAAAAGGTAACTAGTCCTCAGGTGCAACTTCAACGATGACAACATGAAGAAAGAGATTCTGACGCAATTGTCGCGCCCATGCATTTTATTCTGCCCGCGAGCCTGTCTGTATTTGCATACTTTTCGACAATTGGCCAGCTGTTCCAAGCTGACGTTAGCCCATTAGATTTAAACAAAAGTGGAGAAGGCAGGAGTTCCCGCAGAGTAGCTACGCAATGTAGAGTTACCACTCTCGGAAGGGAACTCATTGAGAATGATCATAAAGGCACATGGCTTCTCCTACCAAATGGCTTGTCCTGAAAATTTACAGGTGAGAGTTCAGTTATAGAGTGCAGTTGACACTCCTGTAAATAACTGAACTGTGTGTGTAGGTAACCGTACTGAAAAAAAGTTTTTTATTTTACTTTATTTACATCAGGAATCTTTACTATGCAGCTGCGCTTGGGAAAGAAAGCGCACAAGATGAGACCGCTACAATTATCAAGACCATTGATAAAGAACATATACATAGTTACAAAAAATATTTATTTTCATATTGAATGACAGTTACAGTACAGCTTCAAATCTTTCAACATGATTACATAATGCGTGGCGCATCGCAGAGCTAATGCAAGACGAGCATTTGGGGTTAAAAAGTATATACATTTTTATTTAATTTTTAGAAAATGACCGGTGGTGTGGCTAGATAAGACCCTTATTCCTCAGCTGGGATCGTGTAGAGATCTTTTTTAGCTGCACTGAAACTGCAATTTGGACCTTCAACCCCATTTGTTGGACTCCATTGAAGTCCACTATATGGAGAATAATCCTGGAATGTTTTCCTCAAAAACCTGAGTTTAAAGCTCTTAACCATTAATATTTTGTTGTTACTTAAAGTACTTAGAGTAAAAGTGATGTTTGTTACCTCAATATAGTCCTTCACATCTATTGCGATCTCAAAGTTCTGGCCGGTTGATATTACCTAGAATATTTAAATCGACTGCTGGCGGTAGATCCTTTTCCTATTTAGCACCATAACTTTGGAGCAATCTTCCTAGCATTGTCCGGGAAGCAGACACAGTCTGTCAGTTCAAAGCTAGACTAAAAATCTCTTTGACCTAGCATTCACATAACACTCTATAGACTTCTATAATTCAATATTAGGCTGCTTAGATTAGGTCAGCCGGAACTGGGAACACTTCCCTTAAATCCTGATGTACTCGTTACATCATAAGAAGAATGGCATCTACGCTAATTTTAGTGTCTTTGTTTATCCCGAGGTTTTCCCGCAGCCTGCCGGATCCAGGCCGTTTCCAGATCTGACGAAGGACTTTCGCCTGGACCCGATGACAATGCAGTGCTGAAGTGCCAACTAGCCTCTCCCTATGGAGGATCCCTATACCACTCTACAGATAAAGCGTTGTGGAATTTTTCGGTTCGGGTACCTACCCAAAGTGATAAGATAAAATAAAATTCTGCATCAAAATTTATAGACAAGACTAGGCATGTGCCGGTATCAAATTTTCATGCTGCGATTAATTGATTGAGCTTTTATCACGGTATACGGTATTATCACAATATTTTAATTGCACGAGAGAAACAGACTGATTGGGGGTATCTAAAAAAAACTTGCATCACAATGTGTAATTGTGATTGTCAAAACATTAATTTTATTTTTTAGTCATTTAGTGACAACATGTTATAATGTTTACATGGTTACTGAGGCTACTGTTTGTATTATTGCTTAACACAATTTTCATGATTTCAATTAAATTCTTGGATTTAATTTCAATCTTGATTCAATATTGACTCATTTGGATAAATATTAGGTAGGCTACAGTAGATAGCCTGCATTTAAATGTTTCTCAAGAAAAAATATATCTCACATAATGCTGTAAACATACAGAGAGAAATTAAATATAATGCATACAATATAAATATAATAATAATATAAATATAAAAATGTAATATGCCGTAATTTTCATTATAATAACAATTATATAATGACAAGTAAACATATATTAAAATAATATAGTGCACATATTTAGCAAAATACTCCTCTCTATAGCTATTTTCTTATAGTCAACTAACATTAAATGGCTTTCCTGAGGTAAATGTAACGTTCTGTGACATAATTGTTCTCCTGCAGTGTTATTGACCTCTTTCCGTGGTTGAAAAACACTGATTGATCGAAAGTACGTACCTTTCGGTGGGTTGTACTGTATCTGTAATAAAAAGTAACAGATGATCGGTTTACTTGATCTGAGGCGCGCGATCTGTCACGTCACATTTACAAGCACCAAAACAGTATTTATTGTCTGAATTTTGTTATAAAACCTGAGAGCTGATATTTTTTTCATATCAAAAGTAACCTGCTCTGTCTAGTCTGTCGGTGTCAGTGTCCTCTTTGCTCCGCGATTTTTCTCTGGGTGAGAAAATGGATGTGTGGCGCGAGACCGTGTGAAAGTGTCAATTGCGTGAGTCTCAAGCTGAATGCGTGAGAGTTGGCAGCCATGCGGGGGATAAATAGTCGGCAGCGTTCCTCCTTCCGCCGTGCTTCTTCTCCATGTGAGGATTGTTTACATTAGACTAGAGTGCGCACTGCATGCACACAGTGCTTATACATGTGATGTGGGGATTGTTTACATCAAAGTGCACATGTGTTTTGCGCAGCATATACGCATTGTTTTTTAAGCGGTTGATGGAAAATAAGCTGATGCGCGTTCTAAAAATCTAAATTCGGATCTATTATTTTTCACGATATTTCGAAGTCCCCGCGATAACAATATCGTGCATATTCATTACCGCGATTTATCGCATTACCGAATACCGGCACATGTCTAGACAAGACAAGTAGTTTGTTTAGGCATGGTTTGTAAGGAATTACAAACCTGCGCACATATATTCAAACGCACATAACTATAGAATCAATTCTTAATGCGCATGTGAACGCCATCAGCGTCTATCACAGGTTCACGTTTAAAGTCTGTTTAGAGAGAATGGTGTCGTCTTAGCGGCCCCTAATTTAATAACAAATGATCATTTAGACGGAAGTGAATCAATCAATACTAACTTTAGCTGGTAAAAACATTTTTCAAGAACCACCATGAAACCAAACCAATCTCTGTTACCTTAAATTATATGTTTATCTCTGTAAAACTGCTTTAAACAATCTACATTGTTAAAAGCGCTATATAAATGAGGATGACTTGAGTTGACTCAAAATTTAAGGTCATTCCTATTTTATTTGTGTACATTTTAATAATCTTAAAAAGCACAATCTATTTCAAAGTAACATTAATTACAGATGTGTACTAATGAACTTTTATTAAACAAATTTTTGTTGCACATTTCACATTATTGCACACAGCTCTACAACCTTTACATGCATGCTGTTAATGGGACAAATGATAATAAACCTGCCATTGCAAAACTGTATTACTTTCTTCTGTAGAACACACTTTGATTGTTTGGACTGTTTTTGTCAATACCATGAGTCAGTGAATTACAAAACAACTTTAGACCTTACTCAACTTTCATTGAATGCAACAAACAAACAAACAAACAAACATGCACACGCACACACACACAAACACGCACGCACGCGCACACACACAGCATTTTTCAAAATATCTTATTTTGTCTTCCACAAAGGAAAGAAATGCATACACGTTTGTCACAACATGAGGATAATATTTTTTTCTTATTTTTTTGGGAGACCTTTCCCTTTAAAGGACTAAGCCTTTGCAGTAAGTCTGTAAGTACATTTTCAATTTCAACTAAATATGCAATTAAAGTGATGCCAGCAATATGTCCTTATTAGAGAAAAGTCAGATTTTGCAGCATGCCACCTTTAAATGCCTCACATGGGCCACCTCATCAAAATAATCTGGATTTGCCACTGGGTAAAAAGCATTCAAACACAACATCTGCCAGCACACAAGATTTCAAATCACATAGGAACAACACACCAGCATTTTTAAACTCAAATCAAGCTGGGCAACCAGCAAACCAGAGTTCTAACTGGGAACAACACATCTGCAGACCATTCATTCTATACTGGGACCAGTGTATACTGGGACCTCAGAGCATACCTCATTCTGATAACCAGAAATGCTAATTTCATATTTTAGCTTGGACACATGCTATATAACATTTAGGTACACTCTTATACACCCATGAAATTTGGAGTGATGGGCAGCCAAGTCCTCGTTCGCTTCTTTACAAGTAGCCTATTGAAAATTAGTGAAAATATTTTGAGAGGTAAAATGGAGAGTTATTTTCTAAGAAGCATTGTTAATTGTAGTTTGCTTTTAAACCAGTGATTGTAACTTGTCCGTACATTCATTACTATTCCATCCCTCGAGGATTTCGCGATGTCGCGATCGCAACTATTAACGCAAATTCAACAAATCCCCGTGAATTCAGTGCGCCTTGCAATTTTGACCAATCACCGCAACTTTTCTGCAACTTTGACCAATCATCGCGGTCTCCTGCGAAGCACAAACTCACTTCTTTGTTTTGTTCAGAAGAGGCAGCAGACATGTGTGCTGCCAACGTCTCACATTTACCTACAAAAATAACAGAGAGAGAGAGAGAGGGGCGCGGGCGCGATCGGACTGTGTGTGTGTGTGTGTGTGTGTGGGAGAGAGAGAGAGAGAGAGAGAGAGAGAGAGAGAGAGAGAGAGAGAGCGACGGATCGAACTGTGTGTGTGTGAGTGAGAGGCGCGATGAACAGTTGGAAACATAAAATCATAGGCTACTACGTCATTTTGTTGACAACAGGACATCATTCAAACTGCAAATTGTTTACTTATATTTGCGTACACTCGCAATAAAACACAACATTGTGCTTTTGTCACAGTCTAAACTCTCACACACACACACACACACACACACACACACACACACACACACACACACACACACACACACACACACACACACACACACACTTTTAGAAGCAAATCATTTTACCAACCTCATTTCAAAACAGCTATCTTTTGGACATTCATCATATCGCTTTGGTTTTCATTTCTTGTCCTCAGAGTCGGAGCACTAGCTAATCTGTTTATTTTTAAGTTACACATTCTACATTGATTAAAAAAGAAAATCATATGTGTTTTTAATAGTAGTATTATTTTATACGGAAATCAATTATTTATAATTCAGATGAGAATAAAGTCAAGGTTAATTAAAATTAAGGAAAACAAATATATTGATCTGAAATATACCAAATTAAATTTAAATTCATTCAGGTACAATTACGAAACATATCTCAAGGTCTTTTTGTCTTTTTATTAATTTAATTAATAAACTAATTATTAATTTTAGCCCGCAACAATCAGAAAAAAGGCCCGCGAAATCCTGGAGGGACTGACTATTGCTCAGCGAATGTACATTAAAAAACGTCTATGCCACAAACAAATGTGTCTTGTTTTTTTTTTTTTGGGGTGGGGATGAAGGCCACCAGTACAGTGTATTAATAGTCTTTCACTCCTGCACTGCTGTTTGAATGAATTCCTGCATTCTCTAGGGGCATTCTTGAGTGGGAAGCTAGTATGCAGCCACTGCAGTCCACCTCCATCTGCCGCCAGTGCAAGCTGAGAATGAGAAGGTCCTCACACATAGGCCTAACTCTTTGATGCACTCTGTCACTTTACAGTTCATCTGACGAGGTAAACATGCAACAATTAAAATTTCTCACAGGTGACCTGTTACTATTGAACTTTTTAATACTATGGGCAAGGTGTACTAACAGCTCGCGTCAGCGCAACCCCTCTTTTGGCGTTAAAAAACTACTGTCAGGATTTACTAAAGACACGTAGAGAAAATTTAGCACTGAAAAGTCATGGACAGTTATTTTTGCGGCTGACCTTATTGCAGATGCAATTGTAGGATTTTCCCCTTTCAGACGCAAAATTTATGGGAGGAGAGTATTTAAATGAATCACGCAAGGTGGTTTACTAAGGTTTACACCTGTCAATTTACTGGTATTTGCGCCATTATTTACCTCCCAAATAAAGCACATCTTAAAGGGTTAGTTGACCCAAAAATGAAAATTCTGTCAGTATTTACTCTTTCTCATGTTGTTCCAACCTCGTAAGACCTTCGTTCATCTTCGGAACACAAATTAAGATATTTTTGATGAAATCTGAAATCTCCATAGGCTTCTAAAGGGTTGAAACTTGCAAGCCCCGAAAAGTTATTAAAGATATCGTTAAAATAGTCAAAGTGACTACAGTGACTCAATCTTAAGTTTATCAAGCGACGAGAATACTTTTTGTGCGCAAAAAACACAAATATAACGACTTTATTTCGACTATTCATTTCCTTCTTGTTGGGCCTCTAGTCAGTTAACGTAGTGTGATAGCGTAGAGCTATGCCACACGTAGGCTCACTATTGGCCGCTGCTGGTAATGTGTGTGATGCATGTGACGTACAACAACAGAAGAACTGCGCTATATCACTAGTGAACTGACTCGAGGCCCACAGAGAAGGAAACAAATATTTGAAATAAATAATAATAGTAATAATACATTTTATTTAACAGCGCCTTTTTAAGCACTCAAGGTCGCTTTACAAATAATAAAAACAGGTACAGGAAACAGCAAAGTATAAACAAACAATTATGAAAAAAGGAGAAGAACACTGCATTTACAAATAAGCAAGCTGGAACAGGTGGGTTTTGAGTCTGGTTTTGAACAGAGGGAGAGAGTCGATACTGCGGAGGTCAGGTGGAAGTGAGTTCCAGAGCCGGGGAGCAGAGCGGCTAAAGTCTCTGCTCCCCATAGTGACAAGTCGAGCAGGGGGTACAGTTAGGTGAATAGAGGAGGAGGATCTAAGGAAGCGAGGAGATGGGGATGTGTAGGAGGGCAGATAGATATGGAGGAGCAAGGTTATGGATAGCTTTGAAAGTATGCAGAAGGATTTTAAATTGTATTCTGAATTGAACCTAGAGCCAATGGAGCTGCTGAAGGACAGGGGTTATGTGATGGAAAGAGTGGGTTCTGGTAATGACACGAGCTGCTGAATTCTGAAGAAGTTGGAGTTTATGGAGAGATTTCTGTGGGAGGCCAAAAAGAAGGGAGTTGCAATAATCAAGGCGGGAGGTGATGAGGCTATTAATAAGGATGGAGGCAGTGTGAGTCCCTTACCAGTCGCCCCCCTTTTGGCAATCGAGTGCAAAATCACATACCCATAATAAAATGGTTGTTGCTAAGGAGTCCTTCTGACTACACACAAAACCAAGGTATCATTTAAAAGCTAACACTTGACAGTTTACTGTGAAATACTCAGAAGTGCTCTAGCAATTACTAATAGAGAGATAAAGCAGCTCAAAAACAATGCACAATTTGTTTTAATGTAAAATTCGGGATCACCAGTGATCCCTGCGGCTCAAGGGGTTAATGTTGCGTAGGTGGAAGTATGTAGACCGGGTAACATTATTTATGTGTGACTGAAAGGATAGGGTGGAAAATAGGATTACGCCCAGACTCTTGACCTGAGGGGAGGGGGAGACCAAGGAATTATCAATGGGTAGTGTAAAACTATTGATTTTGGAAAGGGTTGATTTGGTGGCTACGAGGAGCAGCTCAGATTTATCACTGTTCATTTTAAGGAAGTTTGAGGTGAACCAGTCTTTAATTTCAAATAAGCAGTTGGTAAGGGACAGAGGGGGGAGCGAGGAAGTGGGTTTGCTAGATAAATAGAGCTGGGTGTCATCAGCGTAACAATGAAAATGAATATTGAATTTGCGGAAAATATTGCCAAGGGGCAATAGGTAGGTGATGAAAAGGAGGGGGCCAAGAACTGAACCTTGAGGGACACCAGTAGTGACAGGGGAAGGGTGGGATGTGAAAGATTTGAGTTGAATAAACTGAGTGCGGTCAGAAAGATATGAGTGGAACCAATCAAGAGGGGTGTGTGTGATGCCAAGAGAGGATAGTCTATTCAGAAGAATAGAGTGAGAAATGGTATCAAAGGCCGCATTAAGATCAAGGAGGATGAGGATAGTGATGAGTCCGGAATCAGATGCAATGAGTAAATCATTGGTGATTTTTATTAGGGCAGTTTCAGTACTATGGGAGGGCCGAAAACCAGACTGGAAAGGTTCATAAAGACTGTTGAGGGTAAGAAAGGCGTGGAGTTTGATCAGACACTATTTTTTCAAGTATTTTAGAGATAAAGGGAAGATTTGAGATGGGACGAAGATTTATATAGTTAGTGGGATCTATGCCAGGTTTTTCTAGAATCGGGGAAACAGATGCAGTTTTGAAAGGTGAGGGAACAATACCAGAGGAAAGAGAGGAATGAATAATGGAAGTTATGAAAGGGAGGAGGGAAGTGAGGCAGGTTTTGACCAGAGCTGTGGGGAGGGGGTCAAGAGAACAGGTTGAAGACTTTGATTTACGGATGAGATCAGAGATTTCGGAGGAGGAGGGCAGTAGAAAGCGGGCAAAAAGACTGACTATTGGGGAGGGGCAAAGGGGGACGGGAAGGCAAGGGGGTCGGATGTAATTGCTGGTGAATAGAGTCAATTTTCTTATTAAAGAAGATAAGTAATGAATTACAAGTCTCACTTGAATACATGTGAGAGGGTAGGGAATCAGGGGGGTTAAAAATTTTATGCATTATTGAGAAGAGAGACCTGGAGTTTCCTTCGTTGGAGCAGATGAGATCAGAGTAGTAGTTTGACTTAGTTACGGCTATTGAGTTTGAGTAGTGAAGAAGATGAGTTTTGTGCATTTCTTTATTAATGGAAAGACCAGTTTTTTTATGGAGGCGTTCAAGCTGGCAACCTTTGGCTTTCATGATGCGAAGCTCTGGTGAGAGCCATGGGGCAGAACTTGAAAAAGTCACAGATCGGGTTTTGAGAGGGCCAAGGGAGTTGAGAATATTGCAAAGTCCAGAGTTATAATGGGCGACAAGGTGATCAGGAGAAGAAAGGTCAGGGAAAGGCAAATTGTCAATGTAGGAGGATAGGATGTCTGTATTTATGTTGTTAATATTACGAAAGGAAATCTGGCGGACAGGCTTGTTTACAGCCAGAGCCAGGGAGATATTGAATGACAAAAGAAAATGATCATTATTCATTATTTATTTTTTGATAAATTTATTCATTATTTAATGATAAAGTCATTATTTATTTATTTTTCGCGCACAAAAAGTTTATCATTGTTTGATAAACTTAAGATGGAGCCACAGTAGTCACTTGGACTATTTTAACAATATCTTTAATAACTTTTAGGGGCCCGGCAAGCTTCAATCCCTTAAGAAGCATATGGAGGAGTGATCCAGCTCTCAGATTTCATCTAAAATATCTTAATTTGTGTTCCGAAGATGAACGAAGGTCTTACGAGGTTGGAACAACATGAGGGTGAGTAATTATTGACAGAATTTTCATTTTTGGGTGAACTATCCCTTTAAACCAGACACTAATTTGCGCTGCTCTTGGTATATTGTGTTGGTCATTATGGAAACTTTTCACTCACATCAGCTCTTTTTTGGAATTGCGCTCTCACGCTAATTTGCCCGGTTTAGTAAATTTGACCCTTAGTTTCTTAAATAGGCTATTCTTTTCCATGTTCAAAGAGATCAAGATTCTGTGATTTATGTATAACAATTATAACTATCGTTTTTGGTAATTTAGAACAGTGTTAATTTAGAATAGTGATAAACAAATAAAAACACGAGAACATAGAAATCCAACATTGATAAATAAAGCATATTTACCACCAGTCACTTAGGATATTTAATACACAAAACAGTTCAAGTGCCCCTATGAAGCTTTTTTGAAAATTACCTTTCATGCAGTGTGTATTATGGCTGTTTGTGAATGTAAAAGGTCTGCAAAGCTTTTAAAAGATCAAAGTGCACAATAAATAAAGTTATGGTCTCCTAAAAGAAATAATCGATTCTGAACTGCCGAAATAAGTCAATTCCTGTTACGAACCTTAACAATGTAACAAATTAGCATGAAGCCAGCCTATGGTCTTCATTGGCTGCCCGGTAACAACATCTACTTTGACCCTTGAACATTTTTAGGTATAGCTGAGACTGGAAGAGTTTGGTTTGTGTTGTCGATATGTCAAGAAGATTGATTTCTATGCTGCTAAAGCATACACTTTGCATGCACTTCAAAAGGCTGGAATTCATATGGTAAAATCAATGCCATTGTTAAAGTTTGAATCACTATGTATATGACTGAGGGAGATCTGGAGCTGAAATTCAGAAATGGTAATAGCCATTTTGTTTCCGATACGCGCTGTAAGCGGTAGACCAATCACATAGGAGACTCCAAAACCAATTTAGGTATCTTTTAGGTACCTTTTTAAATAGAATATTACACTCAGGCATGCACATGGCCAGAGCTGTAGTCCAAAGTCCAGCAACTTGGTAAAATCAAAGAGGAGCCTGACATGGTCCAGAGAGAACTGAAACATTCCCACAGACTGAAACAAGAACCACAGTGGGAGAGGGGACATCAGACTGACTATACAAATAAATGTGAATTGAATTCAACTAGGGGAATGGGGTCATTGGTTTTCTTATGTGTGTTGGGCACATCTGCTGTGTTTGAAATTTATATTTAGTTAAACTAGTTAAGCTAGCTAGATAAACGTTAACACATGCTTCTAGCATGGCACATACATTTGAAGGTAACTATCACCTCATGTCAAGTCAAGTCACCTTTATTTATATAGCACTTTTTACAATACAGATTGTTTCAAAGCAGCTTTACAGAGATAACAGGAAAATAATTTTGTGATAATATTGTTAAATATAAAAGTAAATGTCCCCAACTCAGCAAGCCAAAAGCCAATGGCGACAAAGGCGAAGAAAGGCGAAAAAGGCAACAGTGGCAAGGAACCAAAACTCCATCAGGTGACTTCTTGAGTAGGGATTCCTCGTCATAATGCAAGAACACTTGTTAAGCATGTACAACAGGATTTCACACTTGCAATGCGTTGTTGGTCAAGCACTCACATCTGCATTTTTAGGTGTTCAAGCACGAGGTGCTGAAAACCCATTGTAATTGCTATTTGAAAAAAAAAAAAACTAAAACGCATCGTGCAGCCCAAACCGTAAGGCCTAGAGACTTGAATCTCGGCCAGATGGTAGGCCACACTTCAGAGTATGACCCCAATTGGCCCATAGGTGGCGCTACAGCAACCAAAAGTACTAAATTGCTCATAACTCCTAGGCCGTTGGTCCTTGGCTTAAGACAGACAATATGTATATCTCCGATTTCGATTTAAGCAAAAAAAAAAAAAAAAAGTTATGTCGGATTTTGTCCAAAACCTACTTTTGCGAACTAGTCCCTGGTTTGTCGCCCGATCGGAACCAAACCAGTCTAGGCCTATTCTCTGGACTCTCTAGATCAATAATTATCGAAAAAAAGTTGAAATTTTGCAATTGGGTGGCTGTAACAGGGTCATTTAGAAAAGGGGTGTGGCAAAATACAGTCAAAAGCCTATAAATCATAAATAAAAGATCAGAACTCCACAAAAATTGATGAGCATATGTGTCATAACATGGTGAAGAAGCATGCAAAGTTTCATGGAGATCGGACCATAGGTGGCGCTATAACTGTCAAAAAGGTCTCATTATTATTAGGTGTTCAAGCACGAAGTGCTGAAGACCTTTGTAATTGCTATTTAAAAAAAAAAAAAAAAACCTAAAACGCATCGTGCAGCCCAAACCGAGCATATGTGTCATAACATGGTGAAGAAGTATGCAAAGTTTCATGGAGATCGGACCATAGGTGGCGCTATAACTGTTAAAAAGCTTCAAAACCATATATTTCCTATGGTAAATTGCCTGTATTAGCTGTAAATGGTCTTTTCCATCTATGATCATATAATGTTCATATCATAATGTTAAAAACCAGTGCAGTACAATACACTGGACTCTCTAGATCAATAATTGTCTGAAAAAGTTGAACGTCTGCATTTGGATGACTTTAATAGGGTCACTTCAAAATGTGGCCTTGACCAAGTGTCCCCGAAAGCCTATATCTCTTCAATGAATGCTCAGATCTTCTTAAAAACAAGTCAGAACATGTGACTCTAAATAAGCATGACAGTTTTCAGACAGATTGGAGCAAATATGCCTCTATAACAGTTAAAAAGGTGAAAATGATATGAACATAATGGCATATTAAGCCAATAAGTGATATTCTACTGCCCCCTGCTGTTTAAAATAGTCATTTTGTCATGCTGCTAGCTAATATAATTCTATAATTGTTATTTACACTTTATAAAATCACTATTTTAATATTTACACTCACATTTAGTCAAAATTCATCTATTGAAGTATTGCTGCTGACTATTGTAGCACATTGAGAAATGTGAATCCTGAAGGAGACTTGCAGTAAACATTTTGTTTTTCCATCACATAGTTCAAATGTCTGTATCTACAACATAATGTGTGTGTGTGTGTGTGTCTGTGTGTAGTCCTATATTTCTGAATAAATGCTGAATAATCGGATTAATAGTACAAAGACATTATGTGAAATGCTTATATACCATTAAAGTATATTTTCATAATGACACATCCCAATAGCATTGAAAAAACAACAACATTTATCTTTGTGTGTGTGTGTGTGTGTTATCCTTTATTAATAAGCATAATGGCCAGCAGAGGGCAGTAAAAGACCACTTATTGGCTCAGTTTCATTATGACAGACTTGATTTTCACCACTATTCTGCACTAGAGCAAACCTGTTTTTCCATGTTAACTATTATAAGACAATCATTTTTTGTCAGTTTATCACTTCATTGCTACTGACACTTCACATTAATGCTAGTAATGTGGTTAATCATAGTAAATAATACTATTACATGGTGTATCATGGCAAATCATGCTAGCAATGTGATGAATCATGGTAAATCATGCTACAATCCTGGTAAATCATTCTAGAATGTGGTATATTATGGTAAATCATCCTATAACATGGTAAATCATGGTAAACTGGTAAGTCATGCTAGAATCATATTAAATCATACTACAATGTGTTCAATTGTGGTAAACCATGCTAGAAAAGGGTAAATCATAGTGAGTCATACTAGAACTTGGTATATCATGGTAGACTATCGTAAATCATGCTAGATTCATGGTAATTCATACTGGAACATGGTAAATCATGAAAAATCACACTAAAATTTGTTATATCATGGTAAATCATGCTAAAACATGGTCTATTCCATCTATGATGTCATTGATAAATGCTTGCACCATAAAACGTAATGTCTTCTGATGCTTTTGAGCTTAACTGCCTCAACTGCCTGAACACCGATAAATGCTGCTTGCAGCTTTAATTTTACTTGTATTAATTGTCTACTGTAGTCTTATTAATCAAGTGAAACACACACACACACACACACACACACACACACACACACACACACACACACACACACACACACACACACACACACACACACACACACACACACACACACACACACACACAAACACACGTTAGGCTTTCACATTTTATGGGAACTTTCCACAGACATACAAAGACATACACCTACCCATCACATAAAACTTTCTGCATTTATACATTTAAAAAAAAAAAACACCACTTAGTATGATTTATAAGTACGGGGACCAAAAAATATCCCCACAAGGACAAGAATTTCAGATATTGCCATCTTTATGGGACATTTTGAAGAAGAAGAAGAAGAAGAAGAAGTTTTATTTATATAGCGCCTTTCCAAAGCTCAAGGTCGCTTTACATGGTACCGTTATAATACATTTAACACTGACGCACAACTTTACAATCACAAAGGGCACATATAATCACATTTAGGCGAAGTACATGTTAAACAGATATGTTTTTAACTGTGTCTTAAAAGCAGTCTTGGGACACACTTTGGGACACACAAAGTGTCCCATTTTGGGACACACATAGCATTCCATAAATTGATTTTGCAGACATTTTTATCTAATGCTGTTGTCAAATGACAAATGCTACAACACAAGGAATTCATCCAAAGGAAACAA
Source organism: Siphateles boraxobius (assembly GCF_051911475.1). Lineage (NCBI taxonomy): Eukaryota > Metazoa > Chordata > Actinopteri > Cypriniformes > Leuciscidae > Siphateles > Siphateles boraxobius. The sequence continues at coordinate 7,166,536 of NW_027509186.1, read as the reverse complement.
TAACATTAAAATCGCAAAGATGGCTAACAATGCACACAGAGACAAGTTTTACCAAAAAAAATGTTGTCTGGTATTGTCATTAACAGCCAGAGAAGCCAGGAAGAGCCAGAAAGGAAGAGAGTTGACAGTGATAATGAGGAAGTACTTTTACTAGCAAAGAAACCCAGTTCGGCATTAAAACATAACCTGTAAGTACTTCGCACATGATCATGGCATGGGCAGGATGTGAAATGCAAGCCTTGATCCATAGAACAGAGCTGGAAGCTACAGAGCTACAGGCTGAATTGCAAGTGTACTTAATTAGCTGTAACCAAACAAGTTATTTGATGTATCAACATATAAAACATGAATCAACAACATGTGAAAGTAATGATGCTGCAAAGTTTTCACACTAATGATACTGGTGCTAACGCCAACTATTCTACTATACAACCTGAGGGAGATTGGCTTGAACACCACAATACATCAATTCTTTGCTCAAACTAGTTCCCAAAATAATAATAAATAGTTCAGTATGCCAAATTATTATCACTATAAGACGTTTAGGTGTTACTGTGAATTCCATATTAATTTTCCATGTTTTAGAGAATGGTTAGGAATAGGATATTGTGATTCACATTTCGTACTGTTGCTTCATTCATGTTCGGTTTTCTGTTTGCGTTCACATTTTTGATGTCTTGTGAATACATATTGACAAAGCACTCCATGTCACTGAATAAATACATTTATTCATTGTTGATTGCATTTTTGGGGATATTAGCAATTCATTTCCATTAATGAATAACATTTTATTCATTTTATTTTGTGAAAAATAGATGGTGATGGCGCAGTGGATAAGACACGTGCCTTTGGTGTGAGAGACCCGGGTTCGAATCCACTGTGAGATACCATTGTGTCCCTGAGCAAGACACTTAACCCCTAGTTGCTCCAGAGGCGGGCGACCTCTGACATATATAGCAATTGTAAGTCGCTTTGAATAAAAGCGTCAGATAAATGTAAAAATGTTACTTATCTTGTACATGGTTAAATGACTGCATAGTAAAGCATATAAACTAAACTGTAATGTTTGGTCATGGCTAGGGGAAAAGAGGCCAACTTGGCTTGCAAATGGAGCTTGAGGTAATTAGTTTTAGTGCTTTTTTATTGGCTAGTCAGTAGAACAGCAAACACACTGTGAGATGATCATGCTACTTTTCCGACACTGTCAAAAAATTATCGCAGGCTATCTTTGATCACAAGACCATGAAAACGTCCATCTTTGAACCCCTCTCTCTGTACGAAGTTAGGACCACCGTTTAGGAGCCACGACCACAGAAATCGCCATGATTAATCATCTTTCATCTTGGACAGCCCAAAATCGTACAATGTGTACGGGCATAAAACAGTGGTTCCCAATCCTGACGTTCCCCCAACACTGCAAATTTAATCAAACACACTTGATTCAACTGATCAGCTCATTAGCACTCCAAGATCTCCAATGAACCTGTCAGATAAGAGAGACATCTAAAATGTGCAGTGTTAGGGCTCCTCCAAGATATCGGCATTAGCCATTAAAAAATCAATTGCAGATGAACACTATTAATTACTATGCTGTCGCAGACTGGAGTATCCTTGGTATATGAGGTGTAGGTTCGTTGTCTTCTGATTCAGGATCAGACACTGGCTCAAACGTGTATGGTCGAATTTCACTGTTTGCCATTTTTCAACATCAGAAGTTATCAAAACAATTCCACACTTGTAATGACGGGGATGTTGAAAATTATTTTAATATGCAAAACATCTACCCAATCAGAGAAGTGTGCGTTTAGTTTAAGTCTTTAACGTGGCATGCCAGTCAAAATGGAGTGTTTCAGGGTGCGTTACACTTCTAGATTGGTTAGCTTGGTTCTCTTACGAGAGGTTCTCTCGTATTGCGTAAGTTTAGCTTACGCTACGGGAAAGATTCATCTTCTCGAGATACTGAAGCCAAAAAATTATCCTTAATTTTGTATTCCTTGTCAACGCAGTGCAGCAGCTAGCAGACCTAGAGCAGGCCATCTCGCGTGCTCATTGGCTGCCCTGCGGGCAACTGGTGCAGCCTACCAGTGAGCCCGGCGTGACGTCACGCCCAATGAAGGGCGCCCGCGCCTTCATAGCGTCACAGCCCGCCAGAATGGGCGTGGCTTAGCGTATAACACTAGGGGCTGTAGGCTGAATTCCCTGATTTTCGTCTCTTCAGCGAGCTCTTCGCATCGCTGGATCTGAGAGAAGCCACCGCCGCCGTCGAACAGCGGACAGCCAGCTTAGGAGAGCGCTGAGGAAGCCGGCCGTCTTCGCCACCTTCAGCCATCCGTGCGAGCTACGCTATCCGGCGACGTATCCTTTACCTTGCTAAAACCTATTCTAAAACCTATTCTAAAAGAGCAGCGAGTGTCTTTTTTAAGACGCCTCGCACTTCCGGCTGTGAAGCGCTTCCGCTGTCGACCCTGCGGGCTCGACTCGAAGCCTTCAACACCCCCCGCCTCTCCTCACCGACGCGCAGCTGCCGCTCACGAGCCTCACTGCCGTCGCATCTGAGAATGAGGCCAAGGGACACGTACGAGCACGCGGCTAGCTCTCTTTACGTTACAAGAGAGCTACCCCGCCCTCGTATCCCCGTTCGCGCGTCATGCAGAGCCCTCTCGAGCTCTCTGCATGACCCGGACGGGCATCATCTGTGTTACATGTAGGTCCCGTGCGCACTACTCGTGCGCGCGCCCTCGTACAAACACTGTTCCAGTTCTGCTCCCGAGCACGCGGCTAGCTCTCTTTACGTTACAAGAGAGCTACCCCGCCCTCGCGTCCCCGTTCGCGCGTCATGCAGAGCCCTCTAGAGCTCTCTGCATGACCCGGACAGGCTTGCGCGCCACCGTCGAAATGTCTCGCCATGTCAGTCCCCTTAGATAAGGCTACTGCAGTGGTGTATTTGGCAGCCAACGAGCCGGTAATGCAACCCGCTCGCCTGCACACATCCGCCGTTCTCGCGGCGACCCAGAGAAATCTCAAGTGAGTATAATGTCAGATTAAGAATGTAAGTTACGTGCCCGCTCACGAGCGCTCACGCTTACTAACAGACACATCGCCTCCGAAAAGACGTGCGTGTTTAAGTTTATTCCCTGTCAGTCCCCTTCAAACAGGCTACTGCAGTGGTTCAATTAGCAGCCAACGAGCCGGTCTGTTGACCCTCTCGCCTGCTCACAAACGCCGTTTTCACGGCGACCCAGAAAAATCTCAAAATGAGTAAAATGTCTGGTCCGGCTCATGCCGTCGGTGTTGTAAGTGTAATGAAAGTGCCCACGCCCCAGTGTTCACCACTACACATAAGCACTCCGAACCTCGCAGAGCACACTCTCATGAAGCGCAGAAAAGCCGCTCGAGTGTTGAATGTAAGAAATGTGTCCACAAGTCTGTGCCCACTATCTGCCCGCTCTGTTACACGATCAAGAAAGCAGGTTATGAATGTAAGTCTCGTGCCCGCCAGAGTGCGTTCACGCTTGCTAACACAAACCTCCCCCCGGGCTCCGCCCGCGCGTTTAAGCGTTATCACAAAACGCAAGGCATTAATAAAACGTTCCCCATCCATTATGATCGGGGCGTCAAATACACTTGTAAGTCTAGTGCCCGCGCTCACGCTTACAGGAAGCTTTTCCACCCGGAGCGCTGCTCGCGCGTCAAAGAGTGAAAAAAGAATGTTCCCCATCCCTTATGATTGGGACATCTCACATAAATCAGCCGGTCTCGGCTTTCAGCGAGCAGCCATTGCCCAGGACCGAGAGTGCGCGCGCCGCGCTTTCGGCTCCGGGTCAGTTTCACAAAAGAAAGCAGGTTATGAATGTAAGTCTCGTGCCCGCCTGAGTGCGTTCACGCTTGCTAACACTAACCTCCCCCCGGGCTGCGCCTGCGCGTTTAAGTGTTATCACAAAACGCAGGGCATTAATAAAACGCTCCCCATCCATTATGATCGGGGCATCAAATACACTTGTAAGTCTCGTGCCCGCGCACACGCGCTCACGCTTACAGGAAGCTTTCCTGCCCGGAGCGCTGCTCGCGCGTCAAAAAATGACAAAAGACTGTTCCCCATCCCTTATGATTGGGACATCTCACATAAATCAGCCGGTTTCGGCTTTTCAGCGAGCAGCCATTGCCCAGAACCGAGAGCGCGCGCACCGCGCTTTCGGCTCCGGTTCAGTTTTCACAAGCCCGCAAATGGCGATTTCCCCCCTAGCGGCTCACATAGCTGCGTGGGAAACTATCCCAGGGATTTCAGAATGGGTGTTGAGCACAATAAAGCAGGGCTATACACTTCAATTCATTCGCCGTCCCCCGCGCTTTCAAGCCCGTGACGATTGTGAATGCGTAAGTAGCACACCTACTTCACGCAGAAATAGCAAAGCTGCTGTCCAAAGGGGCTATAGAAAAGGTACCGCCTTCTCTGAGCGAGTCAGGCTTTTACAGCCGATATTTTCTCGTACCCAAGAAGGACGGAGCCTTCAGACCTATCTTAGATCTGAGATATTTGAACTAAGTGCTTGCGAAAAGACCGTTCAAAATGCTTACGACCAGGAAAATCCTCACGCACGTTCGCCCGAGGGACTGGTTTATTTCTCTAGATCTGAAGGATGCCTATTTTCAGATTCAGATAGTACCCCGTCACAGGCAATTTTTGAGATTCGCCTTCGACGGTCAGGTATATCATTACACCGTCCTGCCGTTCGGCCTGTCCCTGGCACCCTGTACATTTACGAAGTGCATGGACGTGGCGCTCGCCCCCCTGAGAAGTCAGGGGCTGCGAATAATGAACTATCTGGACGATTGGCTGATATTGGCACAGTCAGAGACAGAACTGCTATCTCACAGAACAGTGCTTCTCATTCATCTGGAAAGCTTGGGTCTCACGATCAACTGTACCAAGAGCTCATTACTGCCCAGCCAGTCAATTTCCTTTTAGGAATAGCACTGGACTCGGTGACCATGACGGCTCGTTTATCGACACAGCGCGTGCGCCGTGTTCGCCACCTAGCCGCATCTTTCCAGAAGGGCACTTAGTCTGCAATGCCCTCTGGGCATCAGGGCTCATTCCACGAGAGGCGTGGCCTCTTCGTGGGCATGGTCCAGTGGAATTTCTATCCATGACATATGTGTAGCGGCGGGCTGGAGCTCCCCGTCTACTTTTGTCAGGTTTTATAACCTAGAAGTTCCTGCCTTGCAGGCTAAACTGTTGTCAGTCTGAAGGAGAGGTGTATTCTACCCAGATCTCCTGCTCAGATCACTCTCACATGACTCAGCTCTCCTGGTTGAGCTGCACTAAGTAGGGTATGTGCCATGTGCCTATACAGACCGGCGCGCTGCTCTGTATTCCCTATGTGTGCTTATGTACAAGTGATGGCCCGCGTGGCTGGCCACCTTATTTTTTCCACTTATGGGGTTCCCCTGAAAGCTCGGGGTCTCATGTGGATGCTTGGCGCGCACGGCGTTGACAAAGTGTTCCCATAGCGTAAGCTAAACTTACGCAATACGAGAGAACCTCTCGTAAGAGAACGATACTCGGTTACTAACGTAACCTCGGTTCTCTCTAGAGAGGGAACGAGTATTGCGTAACCGGCCGTGCTTGCGCCACGAGCGACTTCGCTTCAGTCGACGAAAACCAGGGAATTCAGCCTACAGCCCCTAGTGTTATACGCTAAGCCACGCCCATTCTGGCGGGCTGTGACGCTATGAAGGCGCGGGCGCCCTTTATTGGGCGTGACGTCACGCCGGGCTCACTGGTAGGCTGCACCAGTTGCCCGCAGGGCAGCCAATGAGCACGCGAGATGGCCTGCTCTAGGTCTGCTAGCTGCTGCACTGCGTTGACAAGGAATACAAAATTAAGGATAATTTTTTGGCTTCAGTATCTCGAGAAGATGAATCTTTCCCGTAGCGTAAGCTAAACTTACGCAATACTCGTTCCCTCTCTAGAGAGAACCGAGGTTACGTTAGTAACCGAGTATCGTTTGTTTGGTCCGAACACAAAAAAAAAAAAAAAAAAAAAAAGTATAATAATAATTGTACAAAAAATGTATCACTGACCCTAAAGATAAACCTAAAGGCATAGGGATACATTCACAACCTGATTGGTCTGCCTTTATAGCGTATTGCCTATTTTGAGAAGGAACTTTACTGAACATCCAAAACAATGCTGCGTGCCGACTATATGCTCTCGCTGTATGTGCATAGCCTATATATGATGGTATTTTGACCAATTGAGAACTCTTGAAGAGCTTATGTGTTAAAGAGTCAGAACAGCGGCATGAATTACTGCTGCGAGGAGATGTGGTTCTGCCTGTACCAAACTGTGGGCAATATCGCGAGCAACTATGACAAGAAAAAACAGCTATGCGTGATCATTCTTTCCTTTTTAGGGTCTCATCTTCCTGTTTTTGTTTGTTTACATGTCTTTGGTGTGATTCGAATTAAATATGAACGCAACATGGACCAATGTTTGTTTGGTGCGTACCAGGGTTCAGATGGCAGCGTTCACACTTATTCAAACGAACCGCACTAACAGAGCAATCACACCAGGGTTCGTTTTAATCGAACCAAACATGCCAAGTGTGAACACACCCTCAAAGAGAGGCTCAAAAACAGGATAGAAAATAGCCTATTACTTCTAAATTATAATATTTTGTGGTAAAAATATTGCTAACATTATAAGTGGACCTCAGAGAACATTATAAAATAAAAAAGCAGTTCATATTCATGACCCTTTAAACATCATTGTCTCTTTTTCCATCCATCACTACTCCTGTTTTTGTCCACTGCTGATATCTGGAAACAAGTCAATGTCTTATTTCAATAATAATGCTGGTCAAGAGACAAGAAATGTTTTCAAGATTTTTCACTGGCCACACCAAGCCTCTGCGCTTATTGAGAACAACATTTATAATTTAACTTTAAATAATGTTATGGAAAGTACATGAAAGTGCATTTCACAAAGCGCATAATCATATGCTTGAATCAGTACATCATAGTATACTATATACAATTAAAGGCCTCTTTACTTATTGCTTTAATATAAGGTTTAAGGTTTTTTGTAGAACCTGTACCATGAGGCTCTGATCTGATAAATATTGTTGAGGTTCTGGTCTTCCTAAAGTAGATGTAGCAAAATGGCAGTATTATGGTGGTCTAAGCACATTTATATTGGCTATGCATCTGAGAAACAAAATGTTCCTTTGTAATAGCTTACAAAGACAATGCTCTCTTCAGTGTGTACCAATCTTTTATTTATGACCTCATTCTAGAGTAGTGCTTTTGTCATTTCATTGTTGAAGTGTGTACATACAGAGACTTGAGTCATTCCTGAAAATTAAAAGGAACCAGTGTTTGATTGGAATACACAAATGACTGTGTACAGATGACTGTGTGTGTGGTTTGTTGGCTGTGGGCACGAATTGCATTGGGGTGGGGGACTAGAGTATGTTGCTTACACAGTGCATTTAAACGCAAACGCAGGCCTAGCACTTCTCACTATATACAGTTTTCTTGTGTGCACGTAATCAGTTTGTTTTTTCCATATGATCAGCTTTTGCAGGAAAGTCAGAGCGGTCCAAAGTTTTGAACAACAACTTTCTGTAAATAAATCTTATTCTGGGTTCTCTAGAACAAATAATTGCAGTTTGGCAACACATACTGTAATGCTGGGCATACACTGTGCGATTTTTGTCTGATTTTGAGCCAGATTCGGACTCGATTTTCAGCTTTTTCGTGTGTCGTGCAGTGTTCTTGAAGTGTACAGGGGGAAACGAGAGGCGATAATCCTCGCCCAACCGGCAATCGGATGGTCGGTTGCATTTCTGGCATGTCAGAAATTTTGGTCGCCCCTTGTGAGGGTATCGTATAGTTGATTTGCCCTAATCTCAGTGTTTTGTTCCTCACTGCGCCTGCGGAAACACAGAAGTTAAACCATTTAATTTTAAAGAAAACTAAAAGAAGTAGATATTTAAAGGCACACTGTGGAGGAATTCCGTTTTTGTCAAACAGCGACCCCTTGAGTCGCTGTGGAGTACTTGTATTTAACGTTAATGTCGTAAATACCACTCACCAGAGATGTCTCTGCACTCACGGCCTGATCCCCTCCCCCTGTATACCGGTACCTGTTCAGTAGGATGGAGGCTGTAACCAGTGGAAATAAGGCGTGGCCCCTTTAAGAGCTGCGCGCTCTGTTGAACTGTCAGCAGTCTGTATTGTATGCGCGCCTCGAACACCCCATGTATGCGGGTTATTTCTGTTTGATTCTCTTTCTTATCCTATTTTGTTTATCAAGTAACGCTGTGGACGGTAGAACGTGTGACAGACAGTTACACAAGTTCGATTGGGGAATAAAGTGCAAGTTGTGAGATGCCAATTGCCTGTATTTTTCCCCCTGACACAACGCGTTACAAAGCGTCGGACATCGAACAGGCACAGATAGCCTCCGAAGATGTCTACTAGTCCATCAACAAGAACGCCAGGTCAGCATCGCTTTTGCATCCATTGCTGATTTTTAGCTCTCGCCGACGAGTGAAAGCCTGGCCGAGTGAGACTCTTGTCCGGTTCCTCACGCGGTCAGTTTCTCGTTTTCTTTTCCTTGACTCTTCCGACCGCGTTTTCTTTGTCGACTCTGCCAAGATTCAATTCTGAAATGCGTGCTTTGTTGATGTATGTGACGTCGTGCCGTAAAGCAAGTCGTGATTCTCGCGAGATTTGTCGGGGGCGCTCCTCTCAAACTTACATAGCTGGTTTTTCCAGTGGCGTCCCCCCCAAGCTCTACTACCAGGATGATTCGCCCTACTATGAGTTTGTTTACCAACGAAATTACTTTGAAGCTGTTATATAAAGGTACAATTCCTCCACAGTGTGCCTTTAAGTTCTGTAACTGCAATTTAGCAAACTGTTGCTTACCTCCAGTTCTTGTTGCAAAATGGATAAACCACATTACCCAAGTCTTACAAGCCACCGCAGTACATATACACCGGCATCTCTTTTATTAATTTTCATGGTCATTAATTGACTTCTTTCACTTTTCACTTTCTTTACTTAATTTTTAGTCTACTTAATTTTATTATCACGGGAAATGTGAACCGTTGGCCATCATTTGGCAATTGGTAATAAAGAAAAATGTCACATAACAATATTTGAAATTTTTACATTTTAAACCATGAAGGTGAGTCAGTGGATATCACACAACAATGTGCAAACTTTGTGTGAGAATTATACCGGTGAAGAAGTCTCAAACCCCTGTCAATTGTTCACTATACAGAAAGTGAAAGTAAAAACTGACAAGCTTCCAGCGCATATTTCATATTTCAGCATATTTCAGCACATACGGGAAGCGTGCCGGCGTGCTGGTTAAACTCCGCGAGCGCGGCCTGTGCACTGCACTCCCCAGTATTCATTTCGCGTATCTCCGATCCCTCCTAACAAAACGGATTAACTTCTCCTCACCCGCACTAACAAGGATTTTTTAAACTCTGCTGCTTTGTGCTTCACTGAAAAGTGAAGCCATACCGGACAACGCAATACATCTGCGGGCTTCCAGCTGTTCCGAGCGGATCGCATCGCGGAGCTAATGGGGAAAACGAGAGGTGGTGGATTGTGTTTCTACATTAACGAAAGTTGGTGTGTTCAGATGTAACAACTGTGTTCAGATGTAACAACACTAAAGAAGATGTGCTCTCCTAATTTAGAGGCACACTTCATAAACTGTAAACCCTTCTACTCGCCTCGGGAATTTTCCTCTTTCATTCTCGTGAATGTACACATCCCTCCAGACGCGTGCGTGAGCGCGGCGCTACAACAGCTGGCTGAACAAATAGCTGAAACAGAACAAAGGTACCCAGACTCTCTTTTAATCATTCTTGGGGATTTTAACAAAGCAAATCTTTCCCGTGAACTACTAAAATACAGACAGCACGTTAGATGTCCCACCAGAGACAGTAATATACTGGACCACTGTTACACCACAATAAGAAATGCGAATCACTCGGTCCCACGGGCAGCTTTGGGGCTCTCTGATCACTGTTTGCTTCATCTCATACCGACCTACAAGCAGAAACTGAAATCAGCTAAACCTGTATTAAGGACAGTAAAAAGATGGACTAATGAAGCAGAGCAGAATCTACAGGCCTGCTTTGATTGCACTGATTGGACTGTTTTTGAAGCTGCTACCAACGATCTGGATGAGCTCACAGATACTGTAACATCATTTATAAGTTTCTGTGAGGATACATGCATTCCTACCAGGACATTCGTATCATTCACTAATGATAAACCTTGGTTTACTGGGAAACTCAAACACCTGGAGTTTCCCAGAATGGCCTGAGGAACAGAATTCTGGAATGGCCTGAGGAACATCTACCAACTACAAGACACCATCCCCTCGATCTGTGGACAATCAACACCTGGCTGACGATTTAAATTCATTTTACTGGCGGTTTGAAAAGCCCTCATTCACACCACACAACCGGTCTGATCTGCACTTCACACATTCACCATCACCTCCTGCACTCCCACTCTGGACTGCATTATATCCTGCAACATCTCGACAGACCAGGGACTTATGCAAGGATCCTCTTTGTGGACTTCAGTTCGGCCTTCAATACCATCATGCCTGGTCTTCTCACAGCCAAACTGACCCAGCTCTCCATGCCATCCTCGATCTGTCAGTGGATCACCAGCTTCCTGACGGACCGGCAGCAGCGAGTGAGACTGGGGAAACACACATCCAAGACACTCACAACCAGCACTGGCGCCCCCCAAGGGTGCGGTCTCTCCCCACTGCTCTTCTCCCTGTACACTAATGACTGCACTTCTAACGACCCCACTGTCAAGCTCCTGAAATTTGTAGACGACACCACTGTCATCGGTCTCATCCAAAACGGTGACGAGTCTGCTTACAGACTGGAGGTTGAACAGCTGGCTGTCTGGTGCCGTTATAACAACCTTGAGCTGAACACGCTCAAAACAGTGGAGATGATCGTGGACTTCAGGAGGAACAGCCCAGCACTCCCCCCACTCACCATCATGAACAGCACTGTGGAATCAGTGGAGTCATTCAGGTTCCTGGGCACTATCATCTCTCAGGACCTGAAGTGGGACAATCACATTGACTCCACTGTGAAAAAGGCCCAGCAGAGACTGTACTTCCTTCGCCAGCTGAGGAAGTTCAACTTGCCACAGGAGCTGCTGATTCAGTTCTACTCAGCCGTCATTGAGTCTGTCTTATGCACTTCCATCACTGTCTGGTTTGGTTCAGCTACCAAATCAGACATCAGGAGACTACAACGGACAGTCCGGACTGCGGAGAGGATTATTGGTGGCCCCCTGCCATCCCTCCAGGACCTGTACTCTTCCAGAATGAGGAAGAGAGCAGGTAAAATCATCACAGACTCCACTCACCCTGGACACCACCTGTTAGAACTCAAATCACTGGCCACTAGAACATCTCGGCACAGGAACAGTTTCTTCCCACAGGCCATCTCCCTTCTGAACATTTAACATATCTCCCAAGGCATATGCCTGTAAGTGCAATACTCCCACTGTTTAGTGCAATATCTTAAAAATACAGGTGATATTTATATTTATATTTATTCATACTATACAAAATACTGTAAATATGTTCATTATCTGTAAATGTTTATTCTGACAAAACCCAACTGTGACCATATATTTTTTATAGTATTTTCATATTTTTTATAATTTTATTTGTAGAATTTGTATGAATATTTGTATTACTATTACTTGTATCTGTATTTGTATATGTGCACTGGAAGCCTCAATACCAAGGAAAATTCCTTGTGTGTGCAAGCACACTTGGCAATAAAGCTCTTTCTGATTCTGATATTCATTTAGAGACAACAAATATGCTGATAACGGTATTGGGGGAGGGGGTTATTGTGCATCTTTCACACGTATAGTGGGAGCACATAAAGCGTGAGCTTTGGCTTTACATCGCATGAGATTTATTGTACAGTGTAAGTTACTAACCTTGCTGAAATCGCACAGAAATCGCACAGTCAATGCATGCTTTAAGAATGAGTAAATAATGATAGAATTAAGCTAACCCTTTAAATCTAACCTGAGTATGGTCTTCACTAAAAAAAAACCCATGTAAATGCCAAATAATATCCGTAAGAGTTAGGGTTACAGTGTAGTGATTATAAAAATTACAACAATTTATGAAAATCTATGGTCCTTAAAAGTACAGTGAGTAAGTATTTAGACACTTAAAACACAAAAAAGATGTCTGAATGTCACTGCATTAGAAAACAAACAACCGTTTATAGTTAATTTGATGAAGTACACCAGTGGTTATTCTGTTACACTTTTAGAATAGAAGGTTCCATATAGAATTTTAAAGGGTTCAGTCAGGCGCTTCATGTACTGAATGGGACCTTTTAGGGATTCCCATCATGGATCATTTTATTTAATTAATTAATTCATATGTTTTTAATTAATTTCTAAATAAAACTTTATGAATTAAACAGCTTGTACACATACTTTATAATTTGAAAAATTGAAATAACCAATTAAACATGAAAGTGTTACACAATAATTTAAAACATATGTCCTTATATAAAACATTTTTGACACAAAGGGTTCTTTAAAATCAAGTCAAGTTCTAGTATAGTACCCCAGAGTTCCTTTTTTTCTCCTCATATATACAATCAAAATCATCTTTGCATCAGTTTGGATTCGCTTAGAGTCAATTGCTCCCTGCTTTGGTAGGAAATACTTTTTAGCAAAATTGTAGTCTTAACGGTGTTGACTTTTGTCTGGGTGCAAAGAATTCAAAGATATTTTCAGTTTTCAGGACCCAGCACGTTGTAGGCAGTGGCTAAAGGCTGCAAATGAAAGTACATATGGAGAGAACGCTGCAACGGAAAATCTGAAAAAATTCAGAAAAATCTGCTATTCTGTCAGTTCGGCCCAACCCCCTGAAGCGAAACACCGTCGCTTACAGGTAAGAAAGCTGTTGCCATAGTATTCCATATTCAACAAAATACTGTTTAAAGTGTAGATAAAGTACGATACTATTTTCAGATAAACCTACTCTTACAATAACTTTTTTGTTGATAACACTCTGTCGACCAGACTTTCCAAAGGTGGGGATATTAAAATGTAGAAGTATAATCTGTTGTTTCCATGAAAGCCCTGGCACTGTCAAAAGTCCACACATTTTGCATCATTTGGCAGACCTTTTCTGACAAATAAACATGGTCTAGGTAACAGAGAACGAGTAAACATTGTTCATCATTTACATATACTACCAACATTGTAACAATACAAAGTGGGTTGAAAATCAGTGAAGTTAAACTTTAAGCATATAACACTTCATGCACATCCCTTTCTCAGAAACGTTGCGAAAAGAAATCATGCGAGTACTATACCACTGCGCTGGAGCAGCTCTAAATATGCACTCTGTACATTTCGTTTGACGAGCAGTTTGATACATCACTATTGTACTTAGACAGATTTCGACAAAGGCAGTGAGTCAACACCATCTTAGTCTCAGCCTCAGGTGACGCCCACGTGCATATGGCAAGCATAACTAGAAACACTTCAGGACTTTCAAAGTTGTCATCGGATTGGTTGAATTCCACAAGATATCTGGGAGATATGTGTGTCACATTCTTTAACGGCCCGCCTGGAAACAAAGATGCCGAAACCCCCTCATGGAAGAAGAATGCCATCGTCTTCACAACTATGACAATGAGCGCTTATCAGGATCATTTAAACGCTGGATTTTACACACGGGTCTGTTATTGTAGAGACATCAACGTTAGATTTCCACGCCCCTAAATATGATGCGGAACAAAACAAACTGTGATTGGTTGCCTTGACCCATGAAAGCTGTTAAAGCTTTTATAGTTATATCTGCTAAGTCAAACACCATCTAGACAATCGAATACACAAGTTACTGACACGGTTTCAGTAGAGGAACTGTCCACAGAATTTTACTTAATACTCCCACTATTTTTAGCAAGCAGCACGTCCTGTGTCCGAATGTCCTATTCATTTTTCCTGAGTTCTTTATCAAAACAGTAGTTACAAATGGACTTAAATAAGTTAAAATGTTTTGAACTTGGACGAAAAGTTCAAAATTTAACAGTAAATGTGACTGCACCTTTAAGACTGCTTTTCCTAAAAGCATCGTAATTCTAAGTAGATTGTAGAGAAGTACAAGCATCCCTGGACAATACTGTCCCCTGAAAAAATACGTTGTAGCTCTTTTGTGGGTAAGTGCCAACTCATTTAAAATGGAAGAATCAGCAGGTGTTTTTACATCATGTTTGCTTTTAAAAGTAGCAAAATGATCTGTAATTATGTTTTTAAATTAAATTTTAAATGCTGTACGTGGTTACAATTCAATCAAGTCACAGAAACCCTAAAACATTTTGACTTCAATCATGCTACATCATCAGTTAAAAAAACCTGTCAACTCTCTAGTCACCTCTACGTGCATTTTCTTGTCTCCTTTCCTCCAATTCCTTAGTCCCTGAAGCTTGTAGACTGTGGTTAATTCGTACACTTTGCTTTTTTCGTGGCCATGTAATTGCTCCTATCCGGTACTGACAAAGATATAAATGCTTCCTGGGCTTTCCCAATAAACACACTCTGTAATAACAAAGTGGATGCCAAGTTATCCCAGTGCTAATTATTTTGCAATATCTTCAAATGATGAGGGGAAAAAAACAACATCTGGATCCCTTTCGTTAAATTTTGTCAGCATTTTTAATTATTCCCGAATCTCGCTAAATCAACTGACTTAAACCAACATTTATTAGATCTAAAAAATACCTCCTCTGGATCCTACCTTCCAACAGCACATTTAAGCTCTCTTTTTCATGAGCCAACTTTACCAACTCCAGTTCAGCCACTCGCTGACCTTAATTTTAGATTCTCAAATTACAATTGCCACTCACTCTCCCTTTCACTAACCTGCAAGGTCCCTGGTTTGAGTTCTGGTTGAGCTAAGAGGCCTTTCTGTGGGAATTTGCATGTTCTCCTCTGGATTCTCTGGTTTTAACCCAACATGTAGGCCTATGTATATGCAACAAGTAAAAGGGGTGCTGCAGAGCCATATTCTACCTTTTGGGAAAAAAAGCCCCAAAAATCTTGTAAATGATCCTAAAAACAGTAATAATCCTTAGAAGAGCAATCAGTTTCACTATAACTGCTTAGGCCCTAATAATTGGTTTGCTTAACTGAGTTTTGAGTACCTTAAATCTACATCCCAAACTGTATTGTAAAATTTCAGACACTGATGCTTTTTTTTTTGTCCAACTAGACGGGGATGGGGGTGGTCCAGTAATGTTTGAATTGCTGTCCATTCGTCAGCATTCGTCCATACAGCAAACGCATGGATAGTAAGTGATGGCTACAGAGCGATAGTGTTGGAGGGCACACAGACACTGTTGTGTGATTCTAATAAAGACATCGTTTAATGACATTTAAGCACAGAGTCAAGACAGAAAGATGACGAGAGTGCAGCATTATTCCCTTTGGGTTGTAAACTCCAGACAGCATATCCTGAACACAGCATAACACCCTCAAGGGCATTCAAAAATCTCCCCAATCAAGTCTGAAGCAACACCCTATTACATTAAACATGCAAGATAATCTAAACAACAGACCAAAAAGAAATTGTGGGTGGGTAGTCAGTATTAAAAAAAAAAAAAAAATTGAAGAACATTTCAACTGATTCTGTCTATATGTAAATGTAAATGTCCATGGTGTCTAAAATTTTAAATGGGTGGTTGATTGGGATTTCACTGTTTCATTTTAAATAGTGTGTAATGTTGCTGTTGGTGCATGAACAGTATCTGCAAAGTTGCTGCGCTGAAAGTTCAACGTAAGCAGAGATATCGTCTTTTAAAAATCAGGAAGATTAATGCCTACAAAAACGACTCGAATGGGACTACAACGAGATACTTCCCGGGTTTTAAACATAACTAAGCCATAAATTTACATCGACCCTCCCTCCAAAATATGCAAAAAAGGGGCATGGCCATATTAATGCGGCTTTGTCGAAGAGGAAGAGTTATAGTGGAGAGCAGTAGCCATGCCGTCAAAAGTGTGTTACTTTCACCCAGCTGTCAGGTGTTCTGTGTTCGGGCTTCCTACGGACGCTGTAGTTCGTCAACAATGGCTACAATTTATGCTTGATTATGTTCCAGAAAATTACTATCGTAATTTAGCTCTCTGTGCTGCGCATTTTACGGAAGACAGCTTCCAGAATCTCCACGAATCCAATGCCGGATTCAACAAGAAACTGTTACTAAAGCATAAAGCAGTTCTAACTTTAAAACCAGAGACAGCAGTTGTTGGGCCACAAACTGTAAGTAAGACTTAATCATTTTAAATGTATTTGCATGTATAATTTTAGATGTAATGTTTTAGTTTTTATCAAGGATGTAAACAAATGCGTACAAACATTTTGGACCTGAATTTGTAATTATGTACTAATTTTGTAAATGTATTTTCCATGTATACTATGAGGTAATTTTTCGATTTGATCAAGAACGTAAAAAAATGCCAACGCTGTTTGTTTATAGTAGCCAGTTAGTTCGATGCTATTTTGTGTGTATAAGACAAACGTGTATGAAGTTAAAAAAATGATATGTAATCGCAACAGCAAACTTCAGCTGTTTCATAGAATCAGGAAGTCAACCGATCGTTCAAATGACAGAGGAGAAAGCGTCTTACAATAAAGGTGAAATTTATGAAAAATAAGGCTTTTAAAAAAAAAACACACGAAGACATGTTATATTGCACCCCATAAACACAATCATGCAAAGAAAAAAAGCAGTAAACCATCCCTTTAAAGAATCAAAAATGACTTAAAGTTTGGGTGATATTAATACAAATGACTTGACTAGTATTGCTGATATCACTGTGATGAACAGAATAGGCTCGTTTGAGATGAGCAAAATCTGCGCAGAACTGATCACCGGTGATCACCGCGAGATGCATGCCGGTTAGAAATGTGTCCGCGTGTGGTCCACCTTGCTCTGATGTCATGCTGACTTATGTCAAAAAACTCTCGCGACGGCGAGGCGGACTTGTCAGATTCTGCAGTCGGGCGCAGTTGCTCTCCACCCACTGTGCTGATCAAAAGCACGATGGGAAACGACTTCCTGATGACACAGCTTAATGCTAATTGGTTTAAACAACCATGATGTATTGATCTCTTTTAACATGTTTGATTTTAAAACTCTGACATAATGTTTTTGGGTCATTGACGAATAAGGTTTTTAAAAGTGTAAAAAAATGTAATGGAGATATAATTAGGCTAATTTAGAAGACTTTTTTTTGTTTTACTAAGTGTTAATGAGATTATGTGGTTTTTGCAATCAATTAACAATGCTTTTGTAATTTTTTACAAGATGGAAAATGGGTTTAACCATGAGTATATAATAATTATTCATGAAAAAAACTGATTTGACATTGATGTTGAGATGGTATATAGTGTGTAACACAGAAGAAATATAAAATAACATTATAACTGATCTCATAAATGTATTCATTTTATTGGACTACTCTAAACCATCCAACATATTCAAGTAAAACATTGCGCAGGGAAATGAGAAAAGGGGAAATGTAGAAAAAAAGCCTTATCTGCTTTATATTTTTATTCTTGTAGTTCCTTTAGTTATTAAAAACAAAATTATTCAATTAAATATTTACTATATATCGGTTATACCGAATGATCAAGGCTGGTTATACCGAATGACTATATCTGCTGCCCTTGACATTATGAATATTTAAGACAATACATAAATATCTACAGAAGCACATTTTATTGTTAATATAATATTAATGTAAAAAAGTACATCAAACTAAAGTAATTAAAACATTGAAGCATTTAATTGTTCTTGGAACAAATGTTTAACACTGAGATGCTATATATTCCTGAAAGTCATCCAGCGTTTGGAGTATAATCTTGAGGACCGTGAATTCAGAGGATCTGCCTCACTAATGCTTGTATGCACGTCTTCTTTAAAGTAGAAGATTTTGTCTGGTTCTGATGGCAATGGTGGTTTCCGTGGCACCACATCCACTGGGATGTCAGGTGTCACATTTAAAGACCCTGAGGTCAGGTTCATTATATTGTTTATGGTCAATATACAACTTCCCTCTGCCTCCGTTTTGCCCTCATCCATATGCCTCCTTAATTCTTGATCCTTTTGGCCAAGTTCATCAATTGACACTTGTTCTTTTTTGACACTGAGTTTTCTTCTTTGGTAACTAAAAATAAAATTATACAACAACAACAACAACAACAACAACTACTACTACTACTACTACTACTACTACTACTACTACTACTACTACTTATAATAATATAATATCGGCGGGTGTTCCAGTTAATCACTCAGTTTTCTTTAGTTACTAAATGCAAAATAGAGCCATTTTTATGCGTTGTAACAGTGTTGATACCGTTACTACTATATATAGTATTATAATAATAGTAATAATAAAATAATATAAATAATAAAAACAAATTATACTTTTCTCTGCTTTTGGCAAGTATCTCTTACTTTTTAACAGGATCAGCTTTGATCCTTTACAGTAGCGAGCTGCTTTTTCCTTATTTGATAAAGGCATCTGCAAAAGTAAAATTCAGTCAAAATGATGTAATAATATACTCTGCACATTTGCTATTAATAAAATGTTGTGTTTATTTATTCCAGATAATTACAAATATGACCAACATACATTGCTGTCATTTGGTACAACCAGTAGGTCATTTGGTATAACCAAATTTTTGGTATTACCGAATGACATTTTTGGTAATACCGAATGACAATATTTTCAAACAATGCTAACAGGCTGATAAAATTCACTCTGCCAGTCAATGCCAGACTGACAATAATCGGGTTATTTGATACAGTCATATTCCTTTTGATGTTTTTTTTTTCATAAACATTGATGATATTAATAATCCAGCAATGTTATTTTTTCCCCGTCATATTTTTTCAACAGTAGGCCTCTTTTAATTAAAACAGTTTCTCGTCATAGCTTCAAAGTGGCATACATCAAGAGGGGTAAACAATTTACTAATAAAGTTTGGGCAAATATCCTGATAAATCACAAGAGTTCACATCTCCAAGAATCAAAATTGGTTGGACAGAAAAACGTGGCAAACAGTTATTAAAACTATCTGTTATTTTATTCCTGGCTTCTACATCCCCAGTCCCGCAACATAAATTAAAATGACAGTAATCTGTCTAAATTCCAGAGGTAAATAGAAAGGTCTAAAAGACACGGACAAGAGCTCGTAATCTGTAGTACATGTTCATGGATCTGAAAATGTGTTGCCCATGTGTTATCCAAATACACCGTCCTCCTCCCACAGACTTATGAGACACAACTTTATCTCAGTCGGCTCTAATCATTGTGTTTCTATTGAAAGAAATATCCTGAATGTCTTCCTTTAAACCAAGTCTTTGTAACATAACAAGTGACTTTGCCTAAGGTCACTGTCATATTTAACTTTCGCTGACAATTCTCCATTTTATTCCTCAAGCAGCATACCTTAGACAAGATTCCCGGTAAGGGAGGTTATAAAGCTCTGAACGGTTTAGCTCCTCAGTACTTTTGCGAGCTCTTATCACTTTATAGTCCTTCACGCCCACTGTGGTCTCAAAATTCTGGTCAGTTGATAATACCTAGAATATCAAAATCGACTGTGGGTGGTAGATCACTTTCGTGTTTAAAGGGACAATGTGTAGTTTTTTTTAGGTATTTTATTATCTTAAATCAATATTTTTATTCATAAATATGTCCTCAATGGTGTACAAACACCTCTGTCCATTATCTGACTTATCCTCGTAAATGAAGAATTTATTATCTTTATATACATGTGACGGGTAGGTCCACGGAGGCTTCCATGTAGTTCCGCCATCTTGAAAAACTATAATAGCAGAGAGGGTCAAAAAGTACTAGGCCAACGTGTTTCCACAACGCATTTTCGTTCAGAGCCAGCATCACATGACTGAAAGCAGCAGAAACGGAGGAGCAGAGCAGTGAGAGGCCTTTCAAGGCCCCGGCAAGTTTAAAAGGCTGCATTGCACTGTTATTATTCATACTGTAACATTCGTTTGTTCGTTGTGTCAAATTGCAGTTTGTTTGAAATAACAAACCTGTTCACCCGAAGGAAAACTCGACGAAGTGCTATTAGAAGACATTCTGTCATAGCTTTTTGGTACATAACAGCTAACGTAGATGCAACACGCATTTGAAAAAGCGAGGCGCTGGAGAGCACAATTCGTTTGATTGCAAAATACCATTTCACAGCTAGATGGGAGAAATTCATACATAATGTCCCTTTAAATCTAGATTAAAGACCCATATTTTTAACATAGCCTTCACATAACAAACCATCACATTACTGTAATTTAAATCCCTTAAACGATTTTTAGGCTGCATAAATTAGGTCAACCAGAACCGGGAACACTTCCCATAACACCCGATGTACTCGTTACATCGTAAGAGGAATGACATCTATCCTAATGTTATCTGTCTGTCTCATCCTTATCCCCGAGGTTACCGTAGTCAGCCGGATCCGGTCCGTATCCAGACCAGACGGTAGACCTGCACCCTGAGACGATCATAACGTAGCCTTGAATGTCAGAGTAGACCATGACAACTAGATGAGCCCTAGAGACAGATTCCCTGTGAAGGAAGGTCCGCAGGCATGCCCGAAACCAATCAAGATTTGTGTGTTCTACATGTGCTTCAGACACCAGTCACTCCGGGACGCTTTCCCATAACACCGAAACCATGACGCAGCATCAAGTTTCCTCGAAAGGGACTTCTCAAAGAGCATGCAAGTACCGAATTGAGTTCTCTTTCGTGTCTTTTTGTGCTTGAATTTTTAAATTGGCAAAGCTTAAAAACACGTGCAAATGATGAGGCAGGACTGACCGGATTGGGCAAGTGACAGTTCTGTCAACGGTCCCGAGCATCGTTTACGCTGGCACCAGGCCCTGAAGGACCTTTGAAATAACTGAATTTGGTCTGGACCTGCCTGGAACTATCCTACTTTAGCTGTGCGTTTACTGGAAAATAATTTACCACCTTAGAACATTCGTCAACCAATCAGAATCAAGCATTTAACAGCCCTGTGGTATAAAATCAAATAATGCACACATAAGATCAAGTCAACAGAAGTACACAAGTAATATGGATGAAGCATTTGCATTTAGTATAGATACTCTAAATGTAGATTTGAACTGAAGATTTACAGAGGAATAAACTAAAATTTCCACGTCAAATTTTCTGACAATAAACCAATACTGTCATACAACATTCCATGTAATTTTAATCATACAGTCTTTTTATTTAATTGAAAAAATCATAAAAGTAAATAAAGGTCATGTCATAAAGACTGAATCAGAAAGTCTGATCAATTGCTTCATTTTTCAAGATTACTGGCTAATTTCTGGAAGATAACTAACAAACCTCCCTTAACTAGCTAACCTGGATGCCTAGTATCCAAATTACATGTCATAATACCTATTTACTACAGTTAACACAATTTGACAAAAAAGGTAATGACAGTTCTGTAAGCTTTAAAGCTTGACGGACAAAATGGCAAATAGCAACTATGCAATGATTTGATTGGCTATTTGGGCTGTCAGTCAGTTATCTGTCATATGGTCAATTTGTCTTTATAGTTTTGAAAAGATTGATCTCAAATGCTGGAAAGGAGCTGAATGATTTTTCTAAAGAACTGTGGGCAGTTTAACTGCTCAGGATAAACAAGGGACTCATGAACAAATATATCTCAGAAAGTATTAACAGGATTAAAAAACTGAGATAACTGAAATGGGAAATTTACGTCAGTTAGAGGTTCTGAATTTTGGTTTCTTACTTTTCGAATAATCGTCCAGCCCTATCTCAAATATAAAAATAGTCATGAATCTTTCAGCGTTGAATCCTGTACATTTTTGGTCAGGGTGTTTTTTTTATTTTTTATTAATTTAATTTATGTTGTCTTGTGTCTATAAAATTGCTGAAGGCAGTAATTTAGTTACAATGTTGTTCCCATTTTGTAGATTCTGCCAAATGTATGTAAACTTATGACTCTGTATGAGCTTATATCTGTATGTATAAATGGAGCTGCTGCTTTCTTCAACATGAGAACAGAATTATCTGCAAGAATCACTGACGCAAATAATGTAATTTACCAAGAACCTAAACAGTTGCAGTTAACTAGCAGTGAGCAATTAGAGAAATCCCCCACCCAGTGTGACCCAGGGTGACCTCGCTCTCATTAACTGCCATTGGCAGCGAAGAGTGGGGGAAGTGCAAGAGGTTTCTGTAAGACTTTCGGAGTGCAGTTCAAACTATGAGACTCTTCTTCTTTTGAAAAGTGAAAGGAATGAATAAAGTTAATGTATAGTATTATGAAACAGAGGTTTGACAGGATTGGGAGGTATAGATGGAAACATTTACAAGTCTTGAGTAAAAAAAGAAACAAAATGTAGACAAAAGATTTAGACTTCCTGCAAATGTTATTGTTGAGAGAGAACATTTTCATTCCCACAGCTATGTGCTCTATTGGCCTTCATTCCCAAAACAAAGCCTTAAATACAACCTCAGTGAATGCCCTCTGACTTATCACATGGCCCTAAAACTGCAAACAGCCTGCAGTGGGGGACCGCAGATGCGACACTAAGCAGTAGGACTGTACTTCTACATCTTCTTAATATATTTAACTGGCTCAGAAATGGCTTATTTTTGCTGTTTGTCCTGTTGTCGCTTTTCAGAGGGACTATCTTTTCAACCAACGAGTCACTGTTGCCAAATAAATGTTTAACACATGAACAGTAAAAATAGCCAGTGACATGCTGTTTCATTATAACAATAAAAAAGGTTTTGATCCGATGAATTAAATCTGACAGTTAAAACTGAGCTATCGATTAACATGACAAGTTTATTTGGGACTAAACTCTCCCACTTTCAACTGCATTTATTTCCAGTAAATGTCTTCACATGTAATTTGTATAAGTATAAAAAGATTTAACAACAGACATAAACTGAACAAATTTCGAAGATAATTGACAAACAAAAATGGAATATGAAGTCCTTGAACAAAAAGGGGGTCAATATCAAAGGATCTTTTTACACCTGGTCACTTCATGCGTTTTCTCTGATCGGATATCTATTAGTTTGTGAAAAGACCAGGTATAAATGCCCTCTGAAACACTTTCGAGATGGATTTAAATCCAATAACTCAAACCACTTCAGGAGGTGGTCTGAGATGCATTATAGATGAAACTGGACAAAATGCATCTGCTTGTTGAAAACACATTATGTAAATGTTACTCTTCCCAAAATGTAAAAAAAAAAATAAACATGTGAGAGTGTGTTATAGGCTATATGAAATATTATAGCCAGATATGACAGTGCTACGGCAACACACATCGCTGCAGATGAGCTGAGTATCTCTTCAGCATGCCAGTGAAGTGAAACTGCTGCAAGTGAAACTGAAAGTAAGTCCCAGATGCTCAAAACACAACCATCTTCATTAAAAGTAATGAGAAAAGTAATCAGCCGCGTTTTTTGGAGAAAAACATTTTTCAAAATGTGATTTTCCCCCCACATTCAATTATTTTACTTCAATGAAAGGTTAGAGTTTTGCTAATTTTTTGAATGAATAATCAAAAAGATAAACAATGCAGATTTATTTTTACAGCCATCTTTGATCATTTTTATCAGGGGTGCCAATAATTCTGACCTCAACTGTATAGTTATAGTTAAGTTTGAAATGTTACTATTACCAGTTGAAACTGTTCATCTATGTACAGTAGCTGGAAAATAAAAATAACTGCTCTTCTGTTGCATTGAGTTTAGTTACCAACATGTCTGCCCCACAAATACTTAAACACAGTGTACTAAAGCTATCTCATGAGATATCTACATCTACTTGCGGTCAAAGTCAGTCATGATAGCAGAAGAGAGATTTGGTAAAAGATAAAATGCAAAGAGAGCAAAAAGGTGCCTCACACCAGGCCTGATTCTGCCGACCTGGTTCTTCGTGCCAACACACATCCATCCAAACAAAATGAAGATGTACAAAGCAAAATATCAAAAAGGAAGGCTTCGGAATCAGATTGGAAGACTCCTGAGAAGATCCTCCCTCATGGTCACTATTGCATTTGTTGCATTGTGGACACTGGAGTTGTTTGTTCCCCCCGATCTACTTAAGCACAAACAACTGAAATGTTCAAAGTTCCAAACCAACAAAAAGTGATGTAACCTATAAGAATGCAGTGAGAATGCCCCAAACAATCAAGATATTGGGACAAAAAAGGCCCCTGTATGAGTTTTTGTCTTTTATTTATATCAGGGATCGGCAACTAAGTGCCAATCACTGGCAATGTGACATAATCCTTTAAACAGTGATACATTTATATTTATTTTGGTTTTGTAGCTATTGCTGGAATGACATTAATAAAATGAAATTAATAATTCAGAAAATTCTGTTGTAACCTTATGTTATCTCCGTGCCTTAACAATGGACAGAGCAACACAGAGTGCCAGTCAGTGTCACTTGTATTCAAATTTCTCATAGATATCACACAAACATATGCAAACATGCACAACATAGGCCTAAGCAAACAAACAAACAAACAAACAAAAAAAACTATAATGTAGGGTTGAACATTTATAAAATACATTTAACACAAACCCATTGTTACTATTTGTAATTTCTAAAGTCACAAAAGTAGCTGAGAGGTTTACCTTTAGTACAGTGGGGACACCTGTAATGTTTTGATTGTAATGTCTCAGATTTGGTTTTA
Source organism: Siphateles boraxobius (assembly GCF_051911475.1). NCBI lineage: Eukaryota > Metazoa > Chordata > Actinopteri > Cypriniformes > Leuciscidae > Siphateles > Siphateles boraxobius. The sequence continues at coordinate 7,141,685 of NW_027509186.1, read as the reverse complement.
GATACATGGTCAAGGAAAGAATAAAAGACCATTACCAATGATCATTTTTGGTTTTCTCTTTGGGCTCACCGAGTCTCCTGGGCACCAACACCAGACATCCAGATCAACCTGACTACCATCCATTTCCCCCTTCAATTTCCAACTTTCTTCAATAAATAATTCTCCAACATTCATAGTTGTGGTGTGGTTCTTGCTCGTGAAAGAAAACAAAATGTCCAAACTAGCTAGTTGATTGAATGTTAACATTTAAGGGCTATCTATGGTAATAAAATCGCATTCTAACAATGCTCACATATGTATTTTGCTTTTCTAACTGCGTATTTGTGCCATTAGTTAAACGTGGCAGAGGATGGAAATAAAACATAAAATGACCATCATGATGATAACCTTTTTCAATCATTATTTAATCCTATAGCATGACAGCGTGAAACCAGCTTACGGCACCTTTCCACTCAAAACTTACAGTTACATTTAAACAGACTCCTTACATTTAAAGTATAGTGAAATACAGAGCAAAACATAAATGTGCACTTGTAAAAAAGACAAAAAATAAGTTACTACAGTAGACAATGTTTAGTTGCAGCAGCACTAAAGTGTTGTAATTGCATTCACATGTTCATATGTTGTTGAACTGCATTAATGAATGAGGCTAGAACTATAGACTATACTGCAAATCAATAATAATGTATTAATATCATCAATCCTTGCCACTGTATTCATTAACAACCTAGCCGTTGGCCCTGGAGCTCCCAGTATACACTGCACACTTCAGATGAGATCTCAATCAAACACACCGGATTATTGATTCAACTGATCATGTATTCCAAGACCTGGAGTGGGTGTGTCAGATAAGAGAGACGTCCAAAATGTGCAGTGCTGAAGAGGGAAAGCCAGGGTTGGAAACCGCTCACTGCTACATTCCTCTGCGGCGTTTTCACTACGAACGTCAATGAGCTGTTTATTTGTTGAAGAACGTCGTTATAGATCCAAAACAAGACATGCACCGCTAGAGGCCATTAGTGGCCCACAGACACAGTCCTTTTCGAACACTTCACCTTGTTCATTTACAACTTCCACAATCATTCGCCGCAGAATGAGTCTGACATATGACCTCACTAGGCTACTACATGCGTGAAAACAAAATACAATATTTAGCAAAAGAGAGATTTTCCTCTATTTCCCGGTCGGGGATCCAGTCACTGTATGATTCTCTTTACGCAAATCACTGGAAATTGGTCTACACGTTGTCTTGTCCGTCCACCAAAAAGCATCAAAATAAGGCAAAAGGAGCCCTGTCGTTGTCCGCATGTCTTACCGTTATAGCATTCCTTACGGCATTGGATGCGGTTTGCCGTATCTCAGCGGCGCTTCCCGGCTTCAGTAGGCTTTTCGTGAATCTCCGGGTCGATTCTGCTGCCATTTCTTCATCGGTACATTCGGGGCTACAATCTGCACTGTGTGCCACGAATCCGTAATGTGTTTAATCACGTTGAAATCGAAAGACTGCAAATGCACGTCCTTCGTCTCACTGTCGCTTCCACTCTGCAGCTTTACTACAGCGCGGTGGGCAGGGCTCGGTTTACTCAGCAATCATACAGATCGTGCTCTTGGAATTCAGCATTTTAGTATCATTTCCAAGCGTTGCCAGTAAAGAAGGAACAACAATGCAAACCCTGATAGGGTCGAGCGGAGAATTATAATAGCCTAATTGAGATGAATGTATTCATTCATGTGGTGCAGACAGATACCTACCAGTCTTTCTTTAATTGATTCCACATCATCATAATGTCAAAATCTGCGCATGCAAGTCAACAGATCAAGTGCATTTAAACATTCTTTGACGGAGATTATAATTAATATGACACTAAGACGCCCAACATCTTGATATGTAAAATATATTTTATGGTTGATTCCTCATGTTGACAGTTAATGCTGTTACATATATTTTACAGTCCGTATGTATGCATAAAAAGTAGTTTTACGCCGACAATCTCGGTGATCATGTAATTTTAACCAAACTGTCTAGAAGTGGTGTAGATGGTGTTAGAAGTGCGCGCGAGAAAGCATTCATGGACTTTAGCGCCATCGCGCGTCATCTCCCCAAAACAGAGCACACATTACAAAAGCATGTCAAAAGTGGTTGGTTGGAGTCTCAGTAGTGTCATGACGTAATTTCCCGAAATAATCGGTAGCAATGTATTAAAAAAAATGTTTTAGATAAAGGTCAACAATCCGATAGCAGGGCCGTGCACAGACATTTTGGGGCGATTGGTTTTATTTACATGTTAATTACTTAACAGGGACAATGCAGTCAAACATAGTTAGGCTACAATACAAATCCTGCAACTGATGCGCAGCATACAGAGTTAATGCTAATTTTCAACTCATGCCACTGGTTTGTCTTTTCTAAGTACATTATAAAACAGATACACTCACTCACACAAAAAGAAAAAATACAATATTTAAAAATGTCTACAGTTTTGGTTTGTCTTTAGCCTAATTTAAGACTGGAAGTGAACTTTTTTAAAAGTCAGATATGGTCTTAATGTCAGATGGTAATGAATTCCAGAGCTTACAACTCTTAACAGAAAATGGTCCGTGTAACGCTTTGCAGTTCTTTGTTCAATTTGCAACATCAAAATTAGCCAAATGAAAAATTGCTTCCAACTTTCATTTTCCATTTTTTGGAATAATTCACAAACGGATAATTGTCTCTCAGTTTAATTTTCAATTCTACAAGCTTGGGTTGTTGCGTCCGAGTCTGGTTTTTGAACAAACGTAAAAAAACGACTCATTGTTCTGATTTTCCATTTTTTCCATTGTTGCTCACGGTTAGACCGTACCAGTTCCGCCGGGGATGGAGCGGGGGTGCACGTGGAGCGTTATGTATATGGCACGTCTGAGTCTCAATCTTATGAAGGTATTTTTGGTGCAAAACAATTGAACGCCTTTGACAGTGAAATTTGTAGTTGTAGAGAATAGCCACACATGTGTATCAGTAAATTTGAAGTCACAGAGAGAAATGCATTAAGAGCTGCAAACTTGTAGACTTTTTTTCTCTCCCACAAACACAACACAACAGTTACACCTTCTCAAATTCTTCATTGCAGGTGCACAAATCCTATTCTACAAATCACAAATTAATAAACTCGTGCGCTCACATTTTTGCTACAGTTGCTGCAGTGAATATGGTGCAAAACGCATTTAAACACCTGCATCAAAAAATGTGAGTCACAGAGAAATTTTGCTCATCCGCAAATCCGTATGTGAATTCATCCAATGAGAGTTGCACACTTGTAGAATATTTTCTCACAAATATAAATTGATAAACCATTTATACCTAATGACTTTATTTGATTTTCTAGCTTTAACCTATCATTGTTATATCTGATGCACTGAAATAAAGCATGCTCCACTGTCTCTGTGTGCACACTTTTACGGATCTATCGGGCTCCTCCTTTTTTCTTTGCTCCTCTTCTTTGCTTTTTTCCTGTTTATTGTGTCTCCCCTACAGGTGAGCGAAGCACAGGTGTGGCATGGTGGGCGTGTGATTGCTTCCAGGATCTTGGGCTTTAACAATCTCTCCAGACCTGGTTGAGGATGGCCGCCGCTTATCCTTCTCTCCCGCACCTTTTTGGCGTTTTTGTTTCCTTATGCTCGACACCTCATATCTTATTTCTCAACCTAACATCTATACTGACTTTATTTAACTGACGTTGTTCATTCTTTATCTTTAATAAATATATTTATTTATACGCAAATTCCACGTGGTCTTCCCTCTCTGTTTACATAGAATAGGCAGGATGTAACAACACATGTAAGCTACTAGAGGCCTGTAGGCCTATCATGTTTCCCAATTATGATTGAGTGCGGTATGTCCTATACGGATACGAGAAATTACTGTATCTTCTCTTCTTTTCCACACACCATTCTCATACCTCCCTTTGTAATCTATACAAGCTTGTCTAGGCTACCTTTTTCCTTCGTATCTATCCCACATTTCTTGCCACATTCCTTTTATTGCCCTTTTTATTAACCCTTTGATTTCAAATTTGCTTAATGTAATATTAAGTCCTATTGGACAGTAATATTTAACCTTTTGTTTCTCGCTCTTTATCCCCCTATTTCTTTCATAAATCCTTCTCTTTCTTAAAAATATATATCATATTCTTTTCTTTCATTCTGTTTTGAATGTTGTAAATATAAAATATTTCACTCTGCCTAGAGCAGGTGTAGTACGTCTCCTGGGTCACTGCAGAGTTTTGCTCCAACCCCTATTAAACACACCTGAACCAGATAATCAAGCTCTTCAGGGATTATAGAAACTTCCAAGCTGGGGTTTTGTAGCTGGTTGTAGATATACGATGCAGTCGTGGCCTAATGGTTTGAGACTCGGACTTGCAACCCAAGGGTTATGGGTTTGAGTCTCAGTACTGGAAGGAATTGTTGGAGGAGGGAGTGAATGTACCATGACTGAGGTGAGACCCTTGAGCAAGGTACCGAACCCCCAACAGCTCCCCAGCCGCCGCAGCAAAAAATGTCTGCCCACTCCGGGTGTGTTCGTGGTGTGTGTTTGTTCACTGCTCACTGGTGTGTGTGTGCACTTGGATGGGATAAGTGCAGAGCACAAATTCCAAATATGGGACACCATACTTTGCTATATGTCACGTCACTGCAGGACAGTGGCCCTCCAGGAACTGTGAAACCCTTCTTTGCTACCTTATCAGCAGCTTCATTTCCAGAAATCCCTTTATGTGAATCTGACTATCCTTGCATAAATTCTTCATTTCTCAAATCTTTTCTAAGCGATTTCTGAGCAGATATTGTTTTTAATGATGATGCTGAACCACAGTATCACTCTGTCATGCTTTATTTCTACTACCCATGTTAATCCTATAACTCACCTGCTTCAGCTATAAATCAGAATATTATTTGAAAACAGTGTTGGAGCAGGGTTGTGTTCCTCAGGAACCCCTGGATTGCATGGCTTTTGGTATTCATGTGGTTCCTGCAATTGGATCTTTTGATCTGTCTGTATTTGTACATTTTACAAGTACCCATTTTACAACCACAACTGCAATTGAGACCAGCTTATATAGACAACATCATTATTGTCAAGCATTTTATTATTATCTGACATCATATTGTCTCTCTCTCTCTCTAGAAATGTGTCTTGGAGTGACTTGGAAAACCCTGAATTCACCCTATACAGTAGGCCTATATATAAATACCTGAAACAATAATTAGCCTATTAAAGATGACTTACATAATAGATCCTTATTTTATTTAATCGGTGATGTCTTATTCTGTTTGTCGACAACTTATGAACACATTATAAAAGAGATAAGATAATTCTATAAAAAGTATTGAGATTGAGTCAAAAAGACCAAGATTGAGCGTGCACTCGCAATAAAAAGCGCGCCCCGAGATTCGTGTGAGAGTGAATTCCCCTACGAAGAGATTCGCTCTCGTGCATTAACATCCACTCTAGTGTTAATACGATCTTGACAGTTGTTATTAAAATTACATGATACAAACTGCCTCAAAAGAGCTATAGGCCTAAAGAAGAGAAGAATGTCGTGTCTGAAAGCTATCTCAGCGCGTTGCCCCTGGCGATAAATTATTTCATGGTCAGACTCAGACGTGCCATATAGGCCTACATAACGCTACAGCTCTCTGGGTATGAATCCACGTGCACCCCCGCTCCCGGAACTGGTACGTCCAACCGCGAGCAAAACACAGAGAAATGTAAAATCAGAGCAATGAGTCGTTTTTTTATGTTTGTTCAAAAACCAGACTCGGACGCAACAACCCAAGCTTGTAGAATTGAAAATTAAACTGAGAGACAATTATCCGTTTTTGAATTATTTAAAAAAAATGGAAAATGAAAGTTCGAAGCCAATTTTTCATTTGGTTAATTTTGATGGTGCAAATTGAACAAAGAACTGCAAAGCGTTACACGGACCGAAAATGCTGGCTGTGTGAAGCTTGTCCTGCAGTATGGTGTTGTACAGTTATGATTTGTGGTGCTTCTGATAGCTCTTTTTCTGTTCTGAATTTGAATACATTTATTAATTTATAATTTATTAATTTATATAGATATCATTTGATTTGGAATTTGACAATGTATTAATAATGTCTGCAACTTTTGTCTCCTGAACCTCTTTAATAGAAGGAATCTGCTGAAGTTATTTCAGGTGCCCCCCCACTCTAGAGCCTTGCCCCCCTAGCTGCCCCCCTTTGATGATCCAAAAACTGTACTTGTAAAAACAACCCGCCACTATGTCCTCAATCTTCTCAAAACAGTGAACTAAACAATACATTTATCAAAAGTGAACAATTTAATTTTTAATTTTAAATGTATTATTAGCCCCTCCCCCTCAAATACTTATAGGCCTACGTCCCTGATTCGCTCAGTCTGGCTGACTGGCTCACACACACAGCGAGTCTGCTGCGGTGCGGTGGCCCTGCAAACCGACTGGAGAGACTGAGCTGCCCCTGAGCCTCTGAAGGTGAAGTGAGTTTCCCCAGGTGTAGTTTAAACACACGTTTAACTTAGTTACATTTGTAATGATTGTATTGTATGCTGAAGACGATTCAGCATCAGCAAAAACAGCCAGTCACGTTAGCCAAAATCAGCGGTGAAATCGCTCCCTCGTGATTTGTAAGAGCACTCTTCCTTTTGATTAGCCTAATTTTAATTTTAGTAAAGACAACAGCTTAATAAAAAATATAAAATATTGTTTCCACAATGTTTGATGGTCGCGGTTTTGCCGACGTTACGTTACAACACAATACAGTGCCAGTTAGGAGATCGATCATTTGATTAGCTAATCAGTCCTATAAATCCAATTCCTCTCAGATATCACAGCAATGAAACCAGCTTACAACTGGGGAAATAACAAATACAATAGGATTAAGTAGTCTAAACATAACTGGTGTGTGCATGTGATAAATCTTTCTGATTTTATATTTGTTATATAGGCTACTTATTAGCTACATGGCCCTTACCCAATAGACATTCTACTGACTAAATGTAACTTGTCAACTTATTTTACTAAACTGAACCCCAACACATAACCTAACAGTCCACTAACACTAGTAATTCTGTAATGGAGTTAGTGGTCTTAAGTAGACCATCGAAATAAAGTGTAACCCAAATAAATGATGTTCTTTTGGTCTTTCTATTTATCACAGAATCCTGAAAAATATTAATCACGGTTTCAACAAAAACATCAATTAGCACAACAATTTTCAACATTGATTCTAATAAGAAATGTTTCTTTAGCACCAAAGCAGCATATTAGAATGATTTCTGAAGGATCATGTGAAACTGAAGAATGGTGTAATTTTAATATACAGTATATTATTTTAATTTGCAATAATACTTCACAATATTAATATATTTACCGTATTTTGATCAAAGAAAATGCAGGCTTGGTGAGCATTTAAAAAAAATTATCCAGATGACCGTCTGAGAAATCTTGCTGTTCTCAGTATTGAGAAACAGCGTGCAAAAGCACTAGATTTAGATACGTTTGTGAAACGTTTTGCTGCAAAGCACAACAACCGTCGCCTTAAGCTTTCCTGAAAAAGATGGGTGATCATGGGTCATTTGTGGACTGTAATTATAAGTTTTTAATTATAATAAGAACTTGAGTATTGTCTGCTGTTTTATACTTGTAGTCCACTGCATCTTGGACACAATTATTGTACTTTTTTTTTTTATATTTTCACTTTTACTATACTTTTACTTTTTAAAAGATGCACAGTTTTGTTTTGTTTGAACACTGCACTGGGCTTATTCCTGTTGTGAATTAAAAACCTTTGTAGTGTGTAAGGGCTGTCATGGGTCACCATCTATTTCTGCACTACAGTCCCCAGAATCCTCTTTGGCGCACCTGCAATCACTTTCCCCTGACTAATCACCTGCACCTGTTCACAATTAGTAGTCACATCCATCCTGGCATAAAAACACCCAGCTCACTCTCAGTCATGGTCAAGCCTCCAACAGGAACTGACCTTATCCCGTTGTATCCTGAACCATTGCTTCCCCTGAGTTTTCCCTGATGTAACGTATACCCTTTTGAGAATCACTAACCTCTGTGATTTTCTGTTGTTGTCTCCAGATCTGATCTTTTGACGTCTGTGATCCAGTGTTCTCCTGAGTTTCATATTCACATCGAAGCCGTTTGACTCCGATCATATCTGATTGTAAGAAGATAAGGATTAACGGACTGAGACTGTGTTGTTTCAACTTTCCTCAAGTTATCTGGCTTACCTGCCGTTTCCCCCGCACCGAGAGATCTTCACAGAAGCTGTATCTGAATTCACAGTATTCACCTTGCACGTTTGTCACCTGTAAATAAAGTTGTGAAGATTCACTTACCTCGATCTCCGTGTCTGAATCCTGACAGAAGGCTTGACCTAACTGACATAAGATGAATCACGAACTCTGTGTTCCACAAGACGGCCGGTCTCTAGAAGACTACGCAGGGATTTATCTCCAGCTTTTCCAGGACCTGAATTGGAATGAGGAAACTCTCACATGTGAGTTCTGGAGTGGGTTGGACGATACTCTCGCCCGGATGCTGTTGTTGGGAGATCTCCACCTCCCTTTGGTCAAATTCATTGACCGTACGCTGTGGATGTGTGGTCCCTCACTCTCCGTGGGAGATATTCAGCCCGAAATCCACGTCAGTCTTCCCAAGTCTGCACGTCACGTCTCGGCAACCATCAACCCAGCCCCAAGGGTTCCTCGCTTCCTCGCTGTTCAGCCTGAGACTCCCGTGTGGCCCGAGCAAGGAAGCTGGTTTCTAATAGTAGGGACCTGGGGGCAAAAATGGCGGATCCAGCGATCAAATCCGTGCGATCAGCACTAAAATCAGCTTCCTTTCTCCGGTCCTCAGTCCCAGGTCTTACCTCCTCCTCCAGCCCAGAGTTTCCTTCGCTGCTGACCCCGTCCAGTTCTGGGTCCCATGAAGTGCTGGTCCCGTCCAGTTCCGGGTCCCATGAAGTGCTGGTCCCGTCCAGTTCCGAGTCCCATGATGTGCTGGCCCCGTCCAGTTCCGAGCCCCATGATGTGCTGGCCCCGTCCAGTTCCGAGCCCCATGATGTGCTGGCCCCGTCCAGTTTCGAGCCCCATGATGTGCTGGCCCCGTCCAGTTCCGAGTCCCATGATGTGCTGGCCCCGTCCAGTGCCGAGCCCCATGATGTGCTGGCCCCGTCCAGTTACGAGTCCCATGATGTGCTGGCCCCGTCCAGTTTCGAGCCCCATGATGTGCTGGCCCCGTCCAGTTCCGAGCCCCATGATGTGCCGGCCCCGTCCAGTTCCGAGCCCCATGATGTGCTGGCCCCGTCCAGTTCCGAGTCCCATGATGTGCTGGTCCCGTCCAGTTCTGAGTCCCAGGAAGAGCCAGTCTTCGAGCAAGAGCCAGAGCCAGTCTTTGAGCAAGAGCCAGAGCCAGTCTTCGAGCAAGAGCCGGAGCCAGTCTTCGAGCAAGAGCCGGAGCCAGTCTTCGAGCAAGAGCCGGAGCCAGTCTTCGAGCAAGAGCCGGAGCCAGTCTTCGAGCAAGAGCCGGAGCCAGTCTTCGAGCAAGAGCCGGAGCCAGTCTTCGAGCAAGAGCCGGAGCCAGTCTTCGAGCAAGAGCCGGAGCCGGAGCCAGTCTTCGAGCAAGAGCCGGAGCCAGTCTTCGAGCAAGAGCCGGAGCCAGTCTTCGAGCAAGAGCCGGAGCCAGTCTTCGAGCAAGAGCCGGAGCCAGTCTTCGAGCAAGAGCCTGCTGATCCTCCGCTGGTCCTGCGCAGCCCAAGACCCTCTTTGCTGCCGGATCCCCCCTTTCCTGTCAATTTCCCCATTAAAATTTTGGGGGGGGCGCCCACCTGAAGGCTCTTCACCGCCATGGCCACCTGAAGAAATATCTCCGCCATGGCCACCCGAAGGGTCCTCACCGCCATGGCCACCCGAAGGGTCCTCACCGCCATGGCCACCCGAAGGGTCAGCTCCACCATGGACGCCCGAGGGTCCGACAGTTCCGCCCTGGACGCCCGAGGGACCGACAGTTCCGCCCTGGACGCCCGAGGGTCCCACAGCTCCGCCCTGGACATCCGAGGGTCCCACAGCTCCGCCCTGGAAGCCCGAAGGTCCGACAGCTCCGCCTTGGTCACGCCCACAGCCTGCTCCGTCGTGGCCACGCCCACAGCCTGCTCCGCCGTGGCCACGCCCACAGTCTGTTCCATCACAGCCACGCCCACAGCCTGCTCCACCGTGGCCTCATCCACAGCCGTTTCCACCCTGGTCCCACGAGCTGCCAGCTCCGTATAATACAGAATTTTTTATTGCTTCCTCGTAGCCACGTGAACCGGAATTATCCCGGCAACATTTTATCTGTTAAGAGGTAAAGGGAAGGGAAGGAGGCCTTCACAGTGGAGAGACTAGTTGGCCGGAATTTTCAGATTGCAATAGACGTGAAGGACTATAATGCATTAAGAGCTCGCTCAAGTACTGGGGAGATAAACCATTCAGTGCTTTGAAAGTAATCAGCAATATTTTAAAATTTATATGATATTTAATAGGGAGCCAATGCAGTGTTGACAGAACTGGGCTAATATGGTCATACTTCCTGGTTCTGGTAAGAACTCTAGCTGCTGAGTTTTGGACCAGCTGTAGTTTGTTTATTAAGCATGCAGGGCAACCACCCATAATAGCATTACAATAATCTAGCCTTGATGTCATGAACACATGAAATAACTGTTCCGGATTTGTCATTGAGAGCATATGACATGGAAAGGATAAAGAAGCAAGGAAAGAAAACATGAAAAGAGTTTTTGCAAAAGAAGCAACAGTTACAGTGGACTTAATGGATGTGAGAGGTGCAAGGGCGGAGGATATTATTAAATCAGTGACAGAGAAAATAGGAGATGGGAAAATCTTGGCAGTTCGACCTAAACACACGAATAACTACGAGGTGACGTTGGAGAAAGAAGAAGACAGGGAAGGGCTGATGGATGGACTAATCATCAAAGGGAAAAACTGTGGAGGTACAAAAACTGCAAAATAGAGACTATGTGGTTTCATTTATGCACTTGCCTGCTTATATGGTCGATGAGGAAAATTTGTAAAAAGCTGGAGGGATGGGGTTTTTTCCCCGTCTCTAAGATGAGAAGGCGAGTCTATCCGGGCACAAGTATCGAGGATGGAACGAGGTTTGTAAAAACCAGGTTCCCCAGAGAAGTGATCTCACTACCATATAGCACTAAGCTTGAGACGGAAGAAGGACCGCAATACTTTCGGGTGATGCATAGTCATCAGGTGAGGACCTGCAGGCTGTGCATGAGCCCGGACCACATTGTGAAGGACTGTCCGGACTACGAGTGTTACAAGTGCTGTGAGATGGGGCATTTTGCGAGGAACTGCAAAGCAGTGAATTGCCTGGATTGCAAGGAAGTGCTCAACAAATGTGAATGTGGGATGAGAAACAAGGAGGACGAGGAAGAAGAAGGAGTAAGCGGGCAGGTGCATGAGGGAGACAACGAAAAAGGAACAGGAGGAATCAACAACGATGACACAAGTTGAAACAGCAGAAAAGGACGAAGGAGAACCAAGAAGAATGGAACTTACAAGAAAGTAGTCATAACCATATAGCTTGTGTCAAGATGATGTATGACCCTATGATTGACAGGTGGGCGGGGGTAACCTTTGACCTGCCCGAGGGTGTTCCGGAGGTCCCTTTGATCTAGGGATTAACCTTTGACCTATCGATCGATCAAGTTGACAGTTGTCTTTGATCCGGGGTATGACAGTTGTCTTTGATCTGGGGGTATAATGATTTATTTTGACAGTTGTCTTTGCCCTATTGACCTTTGTATTATACATCAAGTTGACAGTTGTCTTTGATCTGGGTTTGACAGTTGTCTTTGATCCGTATTATGATAGATCATTTTGACATTTAGTTTTACCCATTGATTTTGGCCTATTGACCCCTGGGGGGAAATAACTTCTTGCTGTGGGAAATTCCCTCCATGCCAGCCGTGTCGGGGTTAGTGAGAAAAGGAGATTTTTTCTAATAATTTCACATATCTTGTACAGAAGTTGAAAAGCATTCATTCCTTTCAAATGAATATCTTACTGAACCAATTATTTAAAAAATAAAATCATCTTACCTTTTCACTATGGTGAAAAAAGACTCTGCGTGCGTTTCTCTCAAACCCCTTGCATTTTGACAGTCTTTGAGCTAAATGTGTGTCTGTGTGACACCCGATATCTTGGCATTCCTGGGTATGCTATATAAATGAATATAGTGAGAAAAATTGATTTTTTCTAATAATGCCAAATATCTTACACTAAAGTTGAAAAACATGTAGCCTACATTTACAAATATAATATTTCAGAGTTATTCTAATAATGACATATATCTTGCGCTAAAGTTGAAAAACATTGATCTTTAAAATAGATATCTTATTGACTATTACTTACTATTTTAGATTAAATAAGTTTAAAGTTTTGATACAAAATATCCCCGAGTGTTTTTCTCACACCCCTTGCATTTTGACAGTCTTTGAGCTAAATGTGTGTCTGTGTGACACCGGAGAAAAAGAGATTTTTTTCTAATAATTTCACATATCTTACAGAGAAGTTGAAAAGCATTCATTCCTTTAAAATAAATATCTTACTGAACCAATTATTTTAGATAAAAACACCTTACATGCAACGCATGTGTTTTTCCCCTGAAGTCTTTCTCTCTCTCTCTCACCAGCCGTATGGCTGGCCTGGTCCTTTTGGTCTGCGTGACACATCATATCTCCGCATTCCTGAGAGCAATGCTGGAGACAGTGAAAGTTTATTTCAAACTAACTAAAGTTGAACATTCTATTCTATAAAAGTATATAAAATATCTTTCCAAAATAAAAATCATCTTCCATTTTAGACTGTTGAAGAAGCTATACAGTTATGAATGGATGATCAGAAATAAAATCAACTTTTTCAACTATTTCACCGAGATGAAAAAAGATCCTGCATGCGTTTCTCTCTCTCACACAGTCTCTGATTCAGAGGGGAGGGGTGAGTGTTCAGTGTTCAGTGTTCAGGATGTGACATTGTGAATGTTTTTCTAGTATTTATTTCAAAGTATAATCTTAAGAGTTTAAATTAAATCTTTTATAATGAAAAGATTGTTTAAATTAAAATCTTTAAAGTTTTAATACAGTCGTATCTTCTATTTATCTTTTAGAAGATTACTGTAATGATTTTGTTTAATTGTGCTCTAAAGTATAATGTTTATTAATATAGTCATAGCCATAATGATTTTTGTATTGTAACAGCATATTCTATCCCGTACACCTAAACACGACCATCACAGAAAACTGCATCTTTACATTGTTAGTACATACTGTTTTGCATTCACGCACACACTAACCCGGCTCCATAAAATTAACTAATCTCTATTTTTAAATTAAATGATTATAAATAAAGTATATAACTCAATGAATAATAACAAGTATGCTACTAAAATGAATTCAAACAATTTAAACATAGTTTTTGCTAAATTAATTAATATATAAATAAAAAATTATATAAATATAAAAATACCTTACATTTCCACAGTGCTGAAGTTCTTGCAATGATAAAAACAGTCCAAAGTCATAAACAAAACCCTCCTGGTTCATTCAGTGATAAACTACAGGGTGAAATGAAGCTTCACACCCTCACAGAGTCGAGAGGAGTTACAGGACAGATGGGCCTCTGGGATGTGCCAATGTCATAGCATATGTAAAGTTAGTCTGCTTTCTAGAGTTTTATTCATACTAAATTCATTTCAAAATCTTAAAAGTTTAAATTAGATCTTTTATAATTAAAAGACTGTTTAAATCAAATCTTTAACGTTTTATTAAAATCGTATCTTCTATTTATCTTCTTAGAAAACATCTGTATGATATAAATGATTTCGCATAAATTTAACCGAAGGTACTATTTTTACTAAACAGTTTAAAGCAATTTTAAAATTGTAAAGCAAAAACTGCTTCGGCATCTTAGATCTTATACAAAATTATTTCAAACAGTATTTTTGTCCATGCCGCATGAAACATGTTGTCAAAGTTTGTCACAATGTTTTTTGTAGTTGTTGTTTTTGTTTTTGTTTTTAAGAAATCCCAGGACTCTACATTGCTCTTATTTAGATTAAGTTGTATCATTTAGAAAACCACTGCACATTTTCAGAGACCTGATGTACCTTTTTGGTCCATCACACAGCATATTTAATTTTACTCATCTTAATTCAAAGCATGATCTTACTTTTTCTATGGTAGCTATGATCTATTGCACGTATTAGGTGTATATCATTTTTTACTTTTCTTGTAACTCCCGAACTATCCTTAATCAGTGTGGAAACATACAGGGTGAACCCCTTTACTGAGAATATACCATCGGTTATCTACTCAAAATATATATGTAGAGCTTTAAAATGTTATCATTTGTTGATGCGACAGTTTGTCTGCTGGAACAGCCTTTGGGAGAGCTGATGATACTATAGCAGGAAACATGCCCTTTGACCTACTCCATTTTGGAGGCTTACAGCTTAGTCCTTAAGCGGCTATAGTAATTTATTGCAATGTGTAACCTGAAAAAAACAAGAGGTGATAAAAAATGTTAACGATGACCTACGTGGACCTCATGGCTACGGCTGTGAGAGGACTCCATTCATAAAGAACATTGTGGACACAGCTCTGACGTTTTCCGAGAGTATTTTGCTCTTCTTTATAAATAGCCAAGACAAATCATTTCTGGACCAAAAACTTTTGCACCCTCACTCCTCTTACCACGTCATCAAAAGACATGTCTAAAAGTGAGTATTGTCTTTATAATTCATTGCTACGGTGTTTTATTTAAAAAGATTGTTTATACATAAGGAAAAGACGGTATAATTCATTAGTGTTTTAAACATGCTATTGCTGTTATAGCATGCTTTGTTGCTCTTACACATTGTTATATGTTCGATATCAAATGTTTTTGACGTCATATACGTTTCAGAAATATATATATATATATATATATATATATATATATATATATATAATTCCCCCCCATCCAATCACAGTTTACTGTAGTTGGCAACTGCGGGATTTCCATAAAGGACTTTAAAATAAATGTATTGGTTTTTATTCATTTTTAAATCTTATTTAGATTATTTTAGTCAGACATGGTTATATGTGCATAGGCCTATTTAATTATTTAATCTGTATTTTATTCCTCTTCAGTTACTTACTTTTTAAATTTCGGTAGGCTACTTTTTAATTCTTCTTTTACTTTGTCTTTGATTTTAACTTTAAGCACTTTGCATGATAAAATTGTTTAAAATGTAAGATATAAATATGAATGGCACAATGTGATAACCAAAATATATAAAAGTTAAGTCAAAGCTATTTATATAGCCTAGCGTTTTTCACAATACATATTCTCATAATTTAGTTATACATTCTGACGCTGGGCACCGTCCAGTGTCTTCTTTCAGATGGTTCAATATTTATGATATTATGCTCCCCTGAATGGAAAAGAACTGTAAACTTCGTCATTGTACTCGAATGCACTGCGTTACTGCCTATAGGATGATTGCATGATTTTTTCCATCTAAAATAACATGGTTTTTCCTTTTCTCTCTCTCTCTCTAGAGACAGCAAACACTGCAGGACAATCGGGCATCCAAGTAACATGTTAGTGTGGTTTATATTGTAGGATTACAAATTTATTTAAATGTTTAATTTAGATTTCCAATACAATAGTATTTTATATTGAGAAAGTTTAGAAATGATGAGACCAGGAAATCTCTGCAAACGGTAGGGGTTCCCAGCGGGATATTCCTGACTGTCCCATCTCAGTACGAGAAGGCTAGGCTTTTCCTGTTCTCGTTGTTTACCGGGTGAAGAGTCATGCTGAGCAAGTTTGAACACCTGTTATTTAATTACTGAGACCATTTGTCTCATCTCAGTACGAGAAGTCTATGCCTTTCCTGTTCTCGTTGTCTCAGCTCATTTACATGCTTTGTTCATCACAATGTAATCCCTCCCCCTTGAAATGTATATATGAACTCAATGTATACTGCCTTAGACTAGACTTGACTTGACTTGGGTACTAAGCAGAGTACAGCAAATAAAGAATCCTGCTTAAATAAGTCTCCTGGTTTTCGCTTCTGAGTTTTTCTACACTGAAGAAGGAAGAAGTTTACAACAATATTTATTTTTAATGAGAAATATTATAGAGTGCAACAGGCGTTTTCTGGAAGTAAAAATCTTCTAGAAGTAAAAACACCAGCGACTGTGAAAAAGGGCGCAGGTACTCTATTGGGTGTATAATGAACAATTGACAGATGAACTGACAGATATTTTATGTAAACAGGCAAAATCTCTTCATCTGATGGTAGCCATGTGTTTTTGCCTATCATAACTGGTTTAACTCATGGCTCCTCCTTTGAGATCAACATGACTTCTGCTGAATCAAATGTACCGGCAAATTGTAAGTGTAATAAAACAGTTTCGCCTCTGTAATGTATTAAATTAATCTTAATTAAGTAGTCCGAGTTAACTATTTGGGACCAATTGGAAATTTGCATTCTGATCTAACAGCGTCATGTACAAATTTGTCATGCTCCTGGATTATTTTACTATACTACATTACAATAGCCTTTTATTTACTGCTGATGTTATCAAAGCCACGAATTAACTCAATTCATGGTTCCAATAGTAAAATAAATGAACAATTGACAGATGAACTGACAGATATTTTATGTAAACAGGCAAAATCTCTTCATCTGATGGTGGCCATGTGTTTTCACCTATCATAACTGGTTTAACTCATGGCTCCCCCTTTGAGATCAACATGACTTCTGCCAAATCAAATGTACCGGCAAATTGTAAGTGTGATACATGAGAAACTATTAAAAACAGTTTTTTAAGCAGTCGGAGTTAACTATTTGGGACCAATTTTAAGGAAAGTTACATTCTGATCTAACAGCATCATGTACAAATTTGAAATATTTTTGGTATGTAGGGACTGGGCTAAGTGGGTGAATCTGAATAACTAAATACATCCGGCTAAAGACCAAAAATCTCTGAATGTAAATTAACCCAAACACACACACACAAACACACACACACACACACACACACACACACACACACACACACACACACACACACACACACACACACACACACACACACACACACACACACACACACACACACACATTCCCCCACCAGTGAAGACCACACTCAGGACAGAGCGTGGTGTCCGATTACAAGACATTTTATGACCGATCGGAATGTCCCAAAGGAAGTGGATTCCAAAGCGAAAATAAACTTCTTTTCTTTAATAGACATTTAACCAGATATATTCAATGTGTTTTTATGTGTGTCCATTTGCCCATGTCACATTGGAATGACTATGATTTTATCGTAGCTTAAAGTGAATTATAAATACCTTCATTATGCATTTTAAATATAACTGTCTATTCCCATAACTTGTACACATAGTTCTGGACACCTCCAGAATGCTTTCGGTGTGATCAATCAGAATACGTACAGTAATATCCAGTAAAATATAGTTTACTATGTTTTCCATCTTTGGAGTGAAAAGAGACCAAAACTAACATCACTGGTGTTCTTAGATAACGGCGTTTACGACCCAAAGGAATGTTCACAGAACTGCCACCCTCTCTGAATTCTAACCAAGGAGGAGAAATGAATCGTGTATTCATATATATATATGCTATTATATATCCACTTGAGAATTGTATGAACAATGTATCTAAGTTCCCTATTTCATGAGTTGCCTTTTTGTGGTTTGGTCTATGTTTCTCGACAACTCTAATGCGATAATGTTTTAAACTTGGCCAACTAATGTTTAACCAAATCCATTTGTGGCAAGTTTGGTCTCGATAAACTCCAATCTTCATTCCCCATTTGTTAATTGACATTACATTTTGCTAAACTTGTGACACATTAGTATTATAAGAATTGTGAAGATTCTGCTCTTAAACACCCTAATTTCGTCGGTTTCAAATGTCTCTCTCTTAGACAAAGAGCAATAAAAACCAAAGTCCCGCCTGTGAAATTCCAACCCTCTAATTGGCCAAGTCAACAGGAAGAGGCCGGATTTCTCCAAGGTGATAAATGACGCTTCCCCCCTCCGCTCGCTCTCTGTTACTACGACTGTCTTTGCGTCATAATGTAAGGTTCGCCTCCGGGCGAGCTCTTCGCCTTTCTTTTATTTGTTTCTAGTTTAGTTTGTGTTTTTCAGTCTTAGATAAGTCTCCGTGTTTAATTCCAATCGACGAGTGAAAAGAACACCGCGTGACATATCTCTTCAGCAAATCCATCTACAAGGGACCTTTAAACGAGCGCGCGCTCGTTTTGAAGGAGAAACACGCGCACGTGACCAAGTGGCGAGAGACGCACACACGCTTCTTCACCAGCCATGCGAAGATGTGACGTTAACTCCGCGTGATTTCCCCGTAGAGATCTTTATTTATTTTCTTTGTTAGTCAAAGTTTTGTTTTCCGTAGTCGACTCTGTTCACTTCCACAAAGTGAAACAAACTTAGCCGAACTATTTTCCTTTGGTAATGTTACCCCAAAGACTTGGAAACTCCGTTCAACACGCGCTTGGCGTGAACAGCACCCAGTGACGCTTCCTAAAGGACTCCGCTCACGCACGCGCAGGAATGCCGCGACACAGAGAGACCCAGAAACTTAAGTATATCTCTTTATAGAGCTTCTAAGAAGCATTAAGATGATGTTTTCGTGTTGTCACAGGCAGGGGACTGTCAGGGGAATGTTGCCAATGCTCTCTCTCTCTCTCTCTCTCTCTCTCTCTGTCCCTTCCCCTCTCACACGTGTTTCCATTGTCCACACTCTATGCATTTCTCGTTCATCGATGCCTTATCGTGTATTGTTGTTTATTATGTTTGTAAATACATATATCCCATGTAACCGTAGTAAATACATAAGTAGTTCTGCCTTATTAAATTCATTAAATTCATCTGATTGATGTACTGCCTTTTTTCTCATTTAAGTCCCTTAAGTGCCAAAAGATCTTATAGCAACAAGCTTACAAATTAAAGATACTTTAAAGAGTATGTGTTTATAGGGCAGGAAACCCAATTCTTGTGGCCACAGAATTGCTTTTCCTGAAATCCTATAAAGTAAGATGATATTGTGGATTCCCACAGATATTAGTCTGACAATTGAGCTAATTAATTTAGCCTGTTTTGTAAGACGTTGTCCGTGTAGTTAATTGCAATCAACTTGTGGTTAAGTGCAAGGATACACAGACATGCATGCAGGCAAAATGACATATCATCCCTTATCGGGAGTTTTATTAACATGTAAGAGTGATCTAATCCAAACATGTATGAATAATTATTAATTACCAATTATTAATTATGATATGCAAATTCCCCACGGATTAGATCCGCCCCAGAGTCTTTACAGGTACTATTGAATCAAGTTTTGTTGAATAAGCCATGATGAATTTATCTTATCTGGTGTCATGCTCCTGGATTATTCAGAAATGACACTATAGCCTTTTATTTTATGGCACTTATTTATTTTACTACAGATTTTATCAAAGCCAAATACTGTCCAAAAGGGGCAACTGGGAAAGAAGAGAAACAGGTCAATACAAGGTTAGATTCAATCTTTATATTCTTTCCCCATTTTGCCTTCATTTTGCCTTTTCCTGTTTAAATTTTTAAATTTTTATATTCTCAGATCATCAAGGTTTCTGAAAGCAAACACCAGTCAGTTGGTTGAAAATATGAAGAACATTGATCCAATCAATGACGATCTTGACTTGCACAATGAATCTGTTGCAGATGTGCGAGCGAATCCAACACGCCGGATGAAGATGAGGGAACTGCTGGACTGTGTGATGAAGATGAGGGAACTGCTTGACTGTGTGAATTGTGAAAGCATTGCCAAGGACCTGGTCAATGCTTTGTGCAAGCCCATCATCAAAATGTTTTTACATATCGTAAATTTCAATTGTTTGATAAATTATCTAACGATTATACCTAACTATCAATAGTTATATGTGAAACGAGCTCAGTCGCATTAGAGATGGATTCTTGTTTATATTGAACATTGTTATTGAACCGCATGTTTAACAGCTCTAGGGTTCTTAAATTGTTTACCGCGGTTTCATTTTGGACAACACTATCGTAACCCTTATCGTATCGCCGGGTGTGATTGTAATGTTTTGTATGGTGTTTTTTTTACACTTTCACTCTGGATATCTGGTTCCTACAGTTAGCGGTAATGTTAGTCAACTCTATATGTTCTCTTTGTTCATATACGACAGTATTCGCATGAATTGGCGTGATTTAATAAAATGATGGTTTAAACCATCATCTTCACTTGAGACATTTACATTATATTATACCATCCTAGTTTTAAATAGTGCTTAAATGTATATTTTACCCCTTTATGCGGCTACAGAATTCAGCACAAGGAACTCTGAAATATTTTTTGTGTAAAACATTTTTTTAAAAATACACCAAAACAAAGAATGAATACATCTTTCTATAAGTGACCATCAAAACACAGTGCATCCGTGTACGATGATTTATCAGAAAATTACTTTTGTCACTTTTTCTGAATAATCTCACCAAGTGCGGGTGCTTGATAACTATTGAACAACCCTGAATTCGGTTACTCAATAAAAAACTCAATAATGCGCTAAAGGTCTATAACTGAACTTTAACATCTTAATAGTTGGTAAAAGTTCACTTAAAGTCTGCGCAAAATAAAATACATCCTAGCTACTTTCTAAACGCTTGTTACGGAGCTTATTGCGATCCATTCACCCATCCATATGTTTTGAACTTTTAATGTTTAATCAACATTTTGTTGGAAAACATATGGTGGATTTACTCAACTTTTTATGTCAACAGGTTCTGCATAGCGGGGTAATGTTGCATTTAATTAACATTGTTTATTTCAGTAAACTTAAGTTTATTACATAAGATTAATTCAATGCCATTTAGTTGAATCAGGTTAACATTCTTAATTTATTCCAAAACTATTAAGTTCAAATAATCCAATTGTTTCGTTTATTTAGGGATTGTGTTCAACAACCTTTACAAATATATCTAATAAGATAACCTTTTACAAAATCTTTACTCGGTAAAGACTCTTATTGGTTTTGCCGCATCCAATGCATCCCCAAAGTAGTTGTTTTTATAATGATTAAAACCGCTTTAATTATTATTATCATGGACTACACTTTATGGTAAAACACTAACATATCAGAAACTCTTTTAAATATAAACATTAACAAGTCAACGATTTTTTATCTTGCTGTTAAAACACATAAATAACGTTTTATTTCAAATTGTACTGTTCCTAGTTTTCTATATTGCTATTTTAATTAAACTCATTTGTGTAATCTCGACTCAAATGGATAAAGTAAAATGTTTTAAAAGTATTGTGTTGATTTAACTCCATTTACTTAAGTAATTTTTTGTTGGTTTACTTAACTGAAACAGGTTCTTTCAACATGACTTTGAATGAGAAAGCTTATACAACGATGTTCAAAGAAAATTATTTTTAAATATACTGAACAGTATCGTAAAATAATTTTTGGCTGAATTCTCTCGGAATACTACCAGGAAATGTTGTTTATGCAGGACATAGTTATTTATGGCGTCCTGATGTTGACCCCCACCGTACACACCAGGGGCGAGGGCGGACCCCAATCGTATGGGTTAATAAACTACACACAGAGCCCAGCCTCAGTTATCGCACGGAAGCCGTTTTTCCTAACTGCTGTGTGTGCCGGTAACGCTGCTAAACCCGTTTCGACGCTACCGACGGATGCTTCAACGATGTTGGATTCGAAATCGTAAAAAACGCGCCTGCGGGGGTACTACAAAATCTCATTGATCAAAAGTGGAAGGAATTGATCAGAAGTTCCTGTTTGTCTGAGCCTGACGCAAACTACACTTCTTTGACTCACGCTTCAGACCCAAAAACACAAGCTTCCGAGCGATAAAGCGAAGGCCTGGACGATTGTGCTGCAAGGACTTGCTCAAGAGATTCCGGGAACTTTCACCATCAAACAGTTTCCTATTTGAAAATGTAGATACCTCTGAAATGGCGACGCAAAAGCTGACGGAAAACGACTGCCCATCGAGTTCCGGCGATGCGGGACACAAGTATCATCCGGCATGTGAGTGCGCCACGGGGAAAGAGTGTCGTTTAAGAGCTACGCTAGACTGTATGTTTAAAGATCATTTTAGAGACCAGATGGTTTACTTGATGGACAGGATCATCGATGCTGCTCGTGATAAGAAAAGCGATTGTGAGCGGGATACCAAACGTGTCACAAATCTAAAAAAAGAAACGGATGTCATAAGAGGGTTGGTTGGGACATGGACCAATGTTTTTTAACACCATAGAGCCGACCGGTGTAATCCTCAGAAAAGTTCTGGATGTGATGTGTGCCTCTAGTCACGAATTCGCAGTCGACGAACTACTCGTTATGTGTAAGTTTTTAACAGATCTCTGTGTGTCAATGGCGTCAAAAAATGCTACAGATCTTGCTGAAATAGTTCAAGGTCTGGTCAGCTATACCCTAGACCAAGACATGGTAGCGTGCAGAGACTTTCTATTCTGGTTGGATCACAAATAAATGGAGTTGTTGTCTACTTTATGTATATGTAATGCTGGTCTATCATAATTTTGTAAAGAAAAATACTGTTGAAATAAAAGATTGTACCACTTAACTCATCATTCTTTGCGACCATGTCGGAACTAAAAATGGTATTATAAGTCTTGATTCTTGCACATTAATAATTTAATGAAGAAATACTAGATGAGAATATTTAAGAGATGAAATATTTCAGAGATCCTATGGATTTCCCCTTCCCATCATGCTGTATAGGGGTGTAAATTTGAAATAAAACGTTATTTATGTGTTTTAACAGCAAGATAAAAATCGTTGACTTGTTAATGTTTATATTTAAAAGAGTTTCTGATATGTTAGTGTTTTACCATAAAGTGTAGACCATGATAATAATAATTAAAGCGGTTTTAATCATCATCAAAACAACTACTTTGGGGATGCATTGGATGCGACAAAACCAATAAGAATCTTTACCGAGTAAAGATTTTGTAAAAGGTTGTCTTATTAGATATATTTGTAAAGCTTGTTGAACACAATCCCTAAATAAATTAAACAATTGGATTATTTGAATTTAATAGTTTTGGACTAAATTACGAATGTTAACCTGATTCAACTAAATGGCATTGAATTAATCTTATGTAATAAACTTAAGTTTACTGAAATAAACAATGTTAATTAAATGCGACATTACCCCGCTATGCAGAACCTGTTGACATAAAAAGTTGAGTAAATCCACCATATGTTTTCTAACAAAATGTTGATTAAACATTAAAAGTTCAAAACATATGGATGGGTGAATGGATCGCAATAAGCTCCGTAACAAGCGTTTAGAAAGTAGCTAGGATGTATTTTATTTTGCGCAGACTTTAAGTGAACTTTTACCAACTATTAAGATGTTAAAGTTCAGTTATAGACTTTTAGCGCATTATTGAGTTTTTTATTGAGTAACCGAATTCAGGGTTGTTCAATAGTTATCAAGCTTCTGCACTTGGTGAGATTATTCAGAAAAAGCGACAAAAGTACTTTTCTGATAAATCATCGTACACGGATGCACTGTGTTTTGATGGTCACTTATAGAAAGATGTATTCATTCTTTGTTTTGGTGTATTTTTAAAAACATAGATAGATCTACATAGATGTTTTACACAACAAATATTTCAGAGATCCTTGTGCGGTATTCTGTAGCCGCATAAAGGGGTAAAATATACATTTAAGCGCTATTTAAAACTAGGATGGTATAATATAATGTAAATGTCTCAAGTGAAGATGATGGTTTAAACCGTCATTTTATTAAATCACGCCAATTCATGCAAATACTGTCGTATATGAACAAAGAGAAGACATAGAGTTGACTAACATTACCGCTAACTGTAGGAACCAGATATCCAGGGGGAAAGTGTAAAGAAAAACACCATACAAAACATTACAATCACACCCGGCGATACGATAAGTGTTACGATAGTGTTGTTCAAAATGAAACCGCAGTACATTTGCAACTGATTCATTGTGCAAGTCAAGATCGTCATTGATTGGATCAATGTTCTTCATATTTTCAACCAACTGACTGGTGTTTGCTTTCAGAAACCCTTGATGATCTGAGAATATAAAAATTAAAAAATTAAAACAGGAAAAGGAAAATGAAGGCAAAATGGGGAAAGAATATAAAGATTGAATCTAACCTTGTATTGACCTGTTTCTCTTCTTTCCCAGTTGCCCCTTTTGGACAGTATTTGGCTTTGATAAAATCTGTAGTAAAATAAATAAGTGCCGTAAAATAAAAGGTTATAGTTACATTTCTGAACAGGGCCGGTGCTAGCCATTTGGGTGCCCTAAGCACAAATGCTTGGTGGTGCCCCCACCCGATTAATCGCGATTAATCGCATCCAAAATAAAAGTTTGTGTCTACATGAATGATATATGTGTGTGTACTGTGTATAATTATTTTGTATATATATAAATACACATTTGCATGTATGTATTTAAGAAATATTTGTTATTTATATATAAAATATTTAAATGTATATATAATATAAATTATATATAAATATACACAGTATATACATGCAAATATTTCTTAAATATATACGCGCATATGTGTGTGTATTTATATATACAAAATAATTATACACAGTACACACACATGTAGACACAAACTTTTATTTTGGATGCGATTAATCTTTTCCCAGCCCTAATAATTTGACAACTCTGTGAATATGAAAATATACAAACACTGAGATTGTGGTTTTTCTTCCCCTAATTGCAGTTTCACCAACAGATGTCGCCCTTTGGCCTTGGCCTATGAACCTCTTGAAAATGACCGCATTATCCGCATAGAACAACAACGAAAAAACGTATCTAAGCGGTCTTCCTTTTCTTCTCAAACAAACTAACTGCATCTTAAACAGCCCAAGTTTCAAAATTTCCCAGGGGAGAACCCCCCGGACCCCCGTTAAAATAAAAGATTCAACATGCAGGGCTAAAAAAGCCTGCCCCGGAGCATTTGCACTACTAGCGACGCCCCCCTGGACATGCATACACGACGCAAGGGCGCCCGCGCTACAAAACTTACATTTTTATTTAAAACATTGTCTTACCTGCAAGCGACGCACGAGTATCATCCCGCTGTCTTTTTTTTTCTTCCTTTTTCCGCCCCCGACTCTTGGTGCCTTTTCGAGGCCATGTCTGAGGTCGGTGTCTGCCAAATTTGACATTGATTGAGGCATGAACAGACCACTGGGAGGTGGGGAAGAGGGGGCACCAGAGGGAGACTGGCACAGGAGATTCACCTTTTTCTCGACTAATTTGGTCTAGGCCTATATTACTTTTGTATTGCTTTTGTATATTAACATGCTTTAGACATTTTATTTGTTATTTATACTAGTAGCCTATTGTGATGATTTTTCACGACCCAGATTTTTTGGTGCCCCCCCAAGCCCTTGGTGCCCTACGCGCAGTGCGTGATGTGCGTGTGCGGAGCGCCGGCCCTGTTTCTGAATAATCCAGGAGCATGATACCAGATAAGATAAATTCATCATGGCTTATTCTACAAAACTTGATTCAATAGTACCAAAAATATTTCAAATATGTACATGATGCTGTTAGATCAGAATGTAACTTTCCTTAAAATTGGTCCCAAATAGTTAACTCCGACTGCTTAATTAAGATAAATTTTATACATTACATAGGCGAAAAACTGTGTTTAATAGTTTCTCATGTATCACACTTAAAATTTGCCGGTACATTTGATTTGGCAGAAGTCATGTTGATCTCCAAGGGGGAGCCTTGAGTTAAACCAGTTATGATAGGCGAAAACACATGGCCACCATCAGATGAAGAGATTTTGCCTGTTTACATAAAATATCTGTCAGTTCATCTGTCAATTGTTCATTTATTTTACTATTGGAACCAGAAATTGAGTTAATTCATGGCTTTGATAACATCAGCAGTAAATAAAAGGCTATTGTAATGTAGTATAGTAAAATAATCTAGGAGCATGACAAATTTGTACATGACGCTGTTAGATCAGAATGCAAATTTCAAATTGGTCCCAAATAGTTAACTCGGACTACTTAATTAAGATTAATTTAATACATTACAGAGGCGAAACTGTTTTATTACACTTACAATTTGCCGGTACATTTCATTCAGCAGAAGTCATGTTGATCTCAAAGGAGGAGCCATGAGTTAAACCAGTTATGATAGGCAAAAACACATGGCCACCATCAGATGAAGAGATTTTGCCTGTTTACATAAAATATCTGTCAGTTCATCTGTCAATTGTTCATAATACACCCAATAGAGTACCTGCGCCTTTTTTCACAGTCGCTGGTGTTTTTACTTCCAGAAGTGTTTTTACTTCCAGAAAACGCCTGTTGCACTCTATAATATTTCTCATTAAAAATAAATATAAACCACACTAACATGTTACTTGGATGCCCGATTGTCCTGCAGTGTTTGCTGTCTCTAGAGAGAGAGAGAGAAAAGGAAAGACCATGTTATTTTAAATGGAAAAAATCATGCAATCATCCTATAGGCAGTAACGCGGTGCATTCGAGTACAATGACGAAGTTTACAGTTCTTTTCCATTCAGGGGAGCATAATATCATAAATATTGAACCATCTGAAAGAAGACACTGGACGGTGCCCAGCGTCAGAATGTATAACTAAATTATGAGAATGTGTATTGTGAAAAACGCTAGGCTATATAAATAGCTTTGACTTAACTTTCATATATTTTGGTTATCACATTGTGCCATTCATATCTATAGCTTACATTTTAAACAATTTTATCATGCAAAGTGCTAAAAGTTAAAATCCAAAACAAAGTAAAAGAAGAATTAAAAAGTAGCCTACCGAATTTTAAAAAGTAAGTGACTGAAGAGGAATAAAATACAGATTAAATAATTAAATAAGCCAATGTACATATAACTATGTCTGACTAAAATAATCTAAATAAGATTTAAAACTGAATAAAAACCAATACATTTATTTTAAAGTCCTTTATGGAAATCCCGCAGTTGGCAACTACAGTAAACTGTGATTGGATGGGGGGGAATTATATATATATATATACATATATATATATATATATATTTCTGATACGTATATGACGTCAAAAACATTTGATATAGAACATATAACAATGTGTAAGAGCAACAAAGCATGCTATAACAGCAATAGCATGTTTAAAACACTAATGAATTATACCGTCTCTTCCTTATGTATAAACAATCTTTTTAAATAAAACACCGTAGCAATGAATTATAAAGACAATACTCACTTTTAGACATGTCTTTTGATGACATGGTAAGAGGAGTGAGGGTGCAAACGTTTTTGGTCCAGAAATGATTTGTCTTGGCTATTTATAAAGAAGAGCAAAATACTCTTGGAAAACGTCAGAGCTGTGTCCACAATGTTCTTTATGAATGGAGTCCTCTCACAGCCGTAGCCATGTGGTCCACGTAGGTCATCGTTAACATTTTTTATCACCTCTTTTTTTTGTCAGGTTACATATGGCAATAAATTACTATAGCCGCTTAAGGACTAAGCTGTAAGCCTCCAAAATGGAGTAGGTCAAAGGGCATGTTTCCTGCTATAGTATCATCAGCTCTCCCAAAGGCTGTTCCAGCAGACAAACTGTCGCATCAACAAATGATAACATTTTAAAGTTCTACATATATATTTTGAGTAGATAACCGATGGTATATTCTCAGTAAAGGGGTTCACCCTGTATGTTTCCACACTGATTAAGGATAGTTCGGGAGATACAAGAAAAGTAAAAAATGATATACACCTTATACGTGCAATAGATCATAGCTACCGTAGAAAAAGTAAGATCATGCTTTGAATTAAGATGAGTAAAATTAAATATGCTGTGTGACGTCTCTGAAAATGTGCGGTGGTTTTCTAAATTATACAACTTAATCTAAATAAGAGCAATGTAGAGTCCTGGGATTTCTTAAAAACAAAAACAACAACTACAAAAAACAAAAAACATTGTGACAAACTTAGACAACATGTTTCACGCGGCATGGACAAAATTACTGTTTGAAATAATTTTGTATAAGATCTAAGATGCCGAAGCAGTTTTTGCTTTACAATTTTTAAATTGCTTAAAACTGTTTAGTAAAAATAATACCTTAGGTTAAATTTATGGGAAATCATTTATATCATACAGATGTTTTCTAAGAAGATAAATAGAAGATACGATTTTAATAAAACGTTAAAGATTTGATTTAAACAGTCTTTTAATTTTAAAAGATCTAATTTAAACTTTTAAGATTTTGAAATGAATTTAGTATGAATAAAACTCTAGAAAGCAGACTAACTTTACATATGCAATGACATTGGCACATCCCAGAGGCCCATCTGTCCTGTAACTCCTCTCGACTCTGTGAGGGTGTGAAGCTTCATTTCACCCTGTAGTTTATCACTGAATGAACCAGGAGGGTTTTGTTTATGACTTTGGACTGTTTTTATCATTGCAAGAACTACATCTTCAGCACTGTGGAAATGTAAGGTATTTTTATATTTATATAATTTTTTATTTATATATAAATTAATTTAGCTAAAACTATGTTTAAATTGTTTGAATTCATTTTAGTAGCATACTTGTTATTATTCATTGAGTTATATACTTTATTTATAATCATTTAATTTAAAAATAGAGATTAGTTAATTTTATGGAGCCGGGTTAGTGTGTGCGTGAATGCAAAACAGTATGTACTAACAATGTAAAGATGCAGTTTTCTCTGATGGTCGTGTTTAGGTGTACGGGATAGAATATGCTGTTACAGTACAAAAATCATTATGGCTATGACTATATTAATAAACATTATACTTTAGAGCACCATTAAACAAAATCATTACAGTAATCTTCTAAAAGAAAAAATGGAAGATACGACTGTATTAAAACTTTAAAGATTTTAATTTAAACAATCTTTTCATTACAAAAGATTTAATTTAAACTCTTAAGATTATACTTTGAAATAAATACTATAAAAACATTCACAATGTCACATCCTGAACACTGAACACTGAACACTCACCCCTCCCCTCTGAATCAGAGACTGTGTGAGAGAGAGAAACGCATGCAGGATCTTTTTTCATCCCGGTGAAATAGCTGAAAATGTTGATTTTATTTCTGATCATCCGTTCATAACTGTATAGCTTCTTCAGCAGTCTAAAATGGAAGATGATATTTATTTTGGAAAGATATTTTATATACTTTTAAAGAATAGAATGTTTTTTTCAACTTTAGTTAGTGTGAAATAAACTTTCACCGTCTCCAGCATTGCTCTCAGGAATGCGGAGATATGATGTGTCACGCAGACCAAAAGGACCAGGCCAGCCGTACGGCTGGTGAGAGAGAGAGAGAGAAAAACTTCGGGGGAAAAACACATGTGTTGCATTGTTTCTTCAACTCTCTAAAATGTAAGGTGTTTTTATCTAAAATAATTGGTTCAGTAAGATATTTATTTTAAAGGAATGAATGCTTTTCAACTTCTGTGCAAGATATGTGAAATTATTTGAAAAAATCTATTTTCTCCGGTGTCACACAGACACACATTTAGCTCAAAGACTGTCAAAATGCAAGGGGTGTGAGAAAAACACTCAGGGATATTTTGTATCAAAACTTTAAACTTATTTAATCTAAAATAGTAAGTAATAGTTAATAAGATATCTATTTTAAAGATCAATGTTTTTCAACTTTAGCGCAAGATATATGTCATTATTAGAATAACTCTGAAATATTATATTTGGCATGGAGGGAATTTCCCACAGCAAGAAGTTATTTCCCCCCAGGGGTCAATAGGCCAAAATCAATGGGTAAAACTAAATGTCAAAATGATCCATCATAATACGGATCAAAGACAACTGTCAAACCCAGATCAAAGACAACTGTCAACTTGATGTATAATACAAAGGCCAATAGGGCAAAGACAACTGTCAAAATAAATCATTATACCCCCAGATCAAAGACAACTGTCATACCCCGGATCAAAGACAACTGTCAACTTGATTGATCGATAGGTCAAAGGTTAATCCCTAGATCAAAGGGACCTCCGGAACACCCTCCGGAAGGTCAAAAGTTACCCCCGCCCACCTGTCAATCATAGGGTCATAAATCATCTTGACACAAGCTATATGGTTATGACTACTCAAGAAGAACAAGAACAACAACAGGATCAAGTAGAAATGCAAATATACATGCCTGGAGTTTGTGGAATTTCTATGGATAGAAGGTAACAGTCAAAAATTGTAAATGATCAAAAAACTTCTGAGAGTGACGGAGAAGAGGAAAAAGAGGACCAAACAGGGAAGCAAATGAAAAGAAGTAGATAAATTAAGATAAAACCATGTTTGGGGGTTGCAAGAAAAAAAAATGCTAACGAGGACACATTGAGAAATGTGAATAGGTATGAATTGGACTTTGGGGAGATAGAATGATAAATGAACAGCTACATGTATGTTTTTCTTTAATTCATGGTTCTGGGGATTGTGACTTTTCATGCGAGAGGTCTTTTAAATATCAACAAATTTGATAAAGTAAAAGAAATGTGTAAACAAGAGGATATAATTTTGCTACAGGAAACAAACTGGAGAGAGCGGTGTATAAATGAAATGAGAAAAAATTGGAAAGGAGAATTTTGGTATAATAATGGAGATGCAAGATATGGCCGAGGGGTGGCAATTCTAATCAGAGAAAATAGTGGAATAAATGGTAAAGAAATATATAAAGACAAAGTGGGAAAATGTAAGGCAGTGGAAATTACTTATGAAGAGAAGGGAATTTTATTGGTTAACATACATTCACCAAATGAAGAAAAGGAAAAAAGAGAATATTTTAACATGGTCAAGAGTTTTTTAAGGAATTATAAAGATATAATTATGATGGGGGATTTTAATAACTGTTTTTAGCAAAAAAGATATGGCAGATGGTATGGTTTTTAAAAGGGATACGGGAAGGAAAGAGTTAAAGTCATTAATGGAGGAGAACAATATGATCGCTGCGTGGAGGGAAAGACATGAAAAGAAAAGGGAATTTTCTAGAACACAGATTGTAGGGATTTTTTTTTTTTGTCAAACAAGGATAGATATGGTTTTATGTACAAGGAATAAAGAAGGTTTTATAGATAAGTTAAGGTATGAAGAATCAAGTTTGAGTGACCACAAGGCTTTTTTTGTACAGTTGGATTGGGATACAGGAAAAAGAGGGCCGGGTGTATGGGTTTTAAATACGGACATTTTAAAAGATGAACATTATGTTTTAGGAATAAAAGAGATGATTGAAGAAGAAAAAGAAAATGGAATGTATGTAGAATACAAAAGAATTTGGTGGGAGAATGTAAAATTTTTTGCGAAAAAATTCACTATAAAATATTGTACGTTAAAACATAAATGTAAAAAGAATAAAGAAAAAAAGATAAGAGAAAGGCTGGAGAAGAAAATTGATGAAGAAGTGCAAGATGTACAAAAAATGAAAGAAATACAGGAAGAATTGAAAGAGATTGAAGAAAATAAATATAAAGGATCAATGTTGAGGAGTAAATCAAAATATCTGGTTGAAGGGGAAAAGTGTACAAAGTTTTTCTTTGATTTGGAAAGGAAAAAAGGAAGATCAGAAATGATAAAAGGAATAAAAAAGGGGAATGGTGAAATAACAGAAACAAGTGGGGAAATCTTACAAGAAACAAAAGATTTTTTTGAAAAGCTTTTTAGTGCAGAAGATGTAGAGGAAGAAAAAATGGAACTAATGGAATTACAGTTTTTTTCAATCGCTAACAAGCGCTTACCCATACTTCAGATACTTTTCCTAAACTCTTAACACAGACTCACACCCACAAAACACAATTGGCCAAATGGATAATTTTCTTCTCAAAAACACATTTTGGTAAATATATACTAACTCTTCATTTCAAAATAGAACACATCTTTCTCTGCACACACTAACTTTACCAAAACACTGGAAATCTGACTCAAAATGAAATTATTCTGTCAAAGCATAACACTTGTTTTCACTTCACAAGGTACATGCAGTCAATTAAAGTACACCCGGTTTCAAAATACTGGCTATTGTTGACATTACAAAAACTTCATAGACTTTTGTGTTTCAGTTTTACAGGTATTTGCATGCAAAACATGCAATCCACCGTTTTTACACTAAATTTCTTGGTTAGGAACTGTATGTCGACATTTACAGTAATGTTCACATTCAAAAGCATTCCAGTAAAAAGCTTATCAGTTTTTTTTTTCCTTTACTGTTTACCAGCCTCTCTTAGTGAAAGGCTGTGGTTGATTACATGGTCAATGATAGTGGCACAAATTTCATCACTGACTACTGTTCTTGCAGCCCTTGGAATGCCACCACCACACATTCTTACACCTCTACCTTGCCCTCTCCTTGGGTCTCTCACTGCTCCTCTCACTGCTCCTCTCACTGCACCTCTCACTGCACCTCTCACTGCATCTCTCACTGCTCCTCTCACTGCTCCTCTCACTGCACCTCTCACTGCATCTCTCACTGCACCTCTCTCTGCTCTTCTCACTGCACCTCTCACTTCACCTCTCACTGCACCTCTCACTACTGCATCTCTCACTGCACCTCTCTCTGCTCTTCTCACTGCACCTCTCACTTCACCTCTCACTGCTCCTCTCACTGCACCTCTCACTGCATCTCTCACTGCACCTCTCTCTGCTCTTCTCACTGCACCTCTCACTTCACCTCTCACTGCTCCTCTTACTGCACCTCTCAGTGCATCTCTCACTGCACCTCTCTCTGCATCTCTCACTGCACCTCTCACTGCACCTCTCACTGCATATCTCACTGCACCTCTCACTGCTCCTCTCACTGCACCTCTCACTGCTCCTCTCACTGCACCTCTCACTGCACCTGCACCTCTCTCTGCAGCTCTCACTGCATCTCTCACTTCACCTCTCACTGCACCTCTCTCTGCAGCTCTCACTGCACCTCTCTCTGCACCTCTCACTGCACCTCTCACTGCACCTCTCACTGCACCTGCACCTCTCTCTGCAGCTCTCACTGCATCTCTCACTTCACCTCTCACTGCACCTCTCTCTGCAGCTCTCACTGCACCTCTCTCTGCACCTCTCACTGCACCTCTCACTGCACCTCTCTCTGCACCTCTCACTGCACCTCTCTCTGCACCTCTCACTGCACCTCTCACTGCACCTCTCTCTGCACCTCTCTCTGCACCTCTCACTGGGCCCCTTGCTCTTACTCTTCCTCGTCCAGACTTACAGTGTTTTTCTTTTTCTGTTTCCAAAAACATCACTCCTCAAAGTCCTCCTTTTACTGTATAAGTGTCAATGTAATAGAAAAAAATAACCCCTGCCACTGAGTCTAAGCCAGACTGGAATCAGCTATGGTTGGCCCAATTTACCCAACATAAATCAGCTATGTGTCAATTATTCAATTGTTTGTTTATTATCAGCTAGGATATATTGTTTTTGAACTGATATCATTGCAGAAGCAGAGGTTTTTATACTGTATCTAAGGTTTGGAATGTTGTTTTTGCTATTGTGGGATGGTGTGTGTTAACATTTGTAAATACTACAAAAATAATCCATAATTTTGTTGGGAGGTATAGCTTGTCTGTTAAGAAAATGTAAGCATTGTGGAAATGTGTTCACTGACTGCATATTGTGTGAAAACGACATGAAATGTGTGAATGGTATGGCCACAAAAAACCGATGCTGTGCTAATTGTGTTTAGAGTTTTGAAAATGTGACAACTGGTTGGACAAACGCTTGTTAGCGATTGAAAAAAACTGTAATAAAAACAAAAGTAGGTGAAGAAGAGAAGGAAGAGTGTGATAGAAGCATAAGTAAAGAAGAGATATGAAGAGCTTTAAATGAACTAAACAAAAGGAAAAGCCCAGGGATTGATGGTTTAGGAAGTGAGTTTTATATAACTTTTAAAGATATATTAACAAATGTATTAATGGATGTTTATGAAGAGATTTTTGAAAAAGGTGGAATGATGTTAAGAATGGGGATGGGATTGATGAAGCTTATATATAAGAGGAAGGGAGAAAAAACAGAACTAAAAAACTATAGACCTATCACAATGCTTAATACTGACTTAAAGATTTTAGCAAAGATTTTAGCAAATAGATTGAAAGAGATAATGCCAAAGATAATCACAACAAACCAGGTATATGGAGTAAAAGGAAAAGACATTGCGGATACGATAATGAGTATAAAAGACACGATAAGGTACATGCGAGATAAAAAGAAAGAGGGTTACATAATTAGATTAGACTTCGAAAAAGCATTCGACAATGTAGATCATAAGTATCTTTTTAATGTTTTAAAAAGTTTTGGGTTTGGGGAGAATTTTATTAAATGGGTTCGTATTTTATATAAGGGAGCGGTGACAAGAATAAAATGTAATGGTTTTTTAACTGAATGTTTTAGAATAACGCGCTCAATAAGACAAGGTTGTCCTTTATCAACCCTTTTTTACTCGTTGGTGGTAGAACCGCTAGGACTAGCAATCAAACAAGAAAAGAGGATTAAAGGAATAGAGGTTGAAGAATTCATAGAGGACAACACAATATTTCAAATTGCTGATGACACAACATTTATTGTTAGAGGAGAAGAAAGTGTTACAAAAATAATGGAAATAGTACAGAGGTTTTGTAAGGGGTCAGGAGGAAAAGTGAATGAAGAAAAAACTTTGTACATGAGATATGGAGAGACAGTGAACTTAACAGAGAATTTTAAGTTCAAGGAAGTCAAAGAAACGAAGATTTTAGGGATTTTAATAGGAGTCGACGAAGACAAAGTGAGAGAAAACATGTGGGAAGAAATATTGAAGGTATTGAGGTATTGAAAGAAGAACTAACTTTTGGAAACTGAGGACAATTAATTTAAAGGGGAAGGTTTTAATCCTGAATGTTTTAATGTCATCGAAATTGTGGTATTTTTTATATGTGACATCAATGCCAGTGTGGGTGGAAAAAAAGGTTGAAAATATGTTTTTTAGAATTTTTATGGGAGGGCAAACCAGCTAGAATCGCATATAATACTTTAAAAGGGGTGGTAGATAAAGGAGGTTTGGGATTAATGGATATGGAGCAAAGGAAAAATAGTCTAAGAGTTAAATTGGTTAAAAAGTATCTGGATGAATGTAATAAAGTAGAATGGAAAACAACAATGTAATTTACAATTTAAACAAATGTGGGAATTTTAATCTGGGGGACAATATTTTATGGATGAGAACAAAAGAGTGGATGACAGTGGGTTTTATACTATCTATAGTATATATCTATAAAGTTTTATAGAGAGGTTTTAAGTGCTTGGGGAGATTTTTTTGTAAATGTATGGTACAATTTACATGGAAGAGAAAGAATTTTAAATCAGCCTTTATTCCTAAACACTGGCATTTTAAACCAAGGGAAGGAATTTTATTTTAACAAATGGTTGGAAGTTGGAATAGTTAAAGTGAGAGATGTTTTATATGAATATAAAGAAGGTTTTTTACCGATACATGTCATGATTCTGCCATCATGTCCTTGTATTCTTCTAGTATTGTGGCAGGATCATGACAGACCCATGTTTTATGTACAAGCGCATGGTCTGTTGTTTGGGCCATGTGCTTGTGTGGTCTCGTCACGTAACCCCGTCCCCTTGTTATCCTTGTCTTGTCATTATTGTCTAGTCAGTTTCACCTGTCCTCGTCATTAGTGTTCCCTATTTAATCCCCTTGTGTTTGCTGTCCTGTGTCGGTTCATTGTGTCAAACTATGTGTATATCATTCTCCGTGCTTATCTTACCTGTGAGTACTTTGTGGAAGGTCGTGTCGTTGTGAGCTTTTTATTAGTAGTATTGTTTGTTTTCGAATAGTCTTGTCAGTCTTAGTTTCCCTGCCCTGTCTGTATTTTGCCCCACCGCCGAGAGCGCTGCACCCGAGCCTGCCGCCGAGAGCAATGCACCCAGGCCTGCCGCCGAGAGCGATGCACCCAGGCCTGCCGCCGAGAGCGCTGAACCCGAGCCTGCCGCCGAGAGCGATGCACCCAGGCCTGCCGCCGAGAGCGATGCACCCAGGCCTGCCGCCGAGAGCGCTGAACCCGAGCCTGCCGCCGAGAGCAATGCACCCAGGCCTGCCGCCGAGAGCGATGCACCCAGGCCTGCCGCCGAGAGCGCTGAACCCGAGCCTGCCGCCGAGAGCGATGCACCCAGGCCTGCCGCCGAGAGCGCTGCACCCGAGCCTGCCGCCGAGAACGCTGCAGTTTGAGAGCCTATGGCGGTCACCGAATCGGAGTTCTGGAGCATTGATTCTGGGTCTACCTCTGGGCGCTCTGTTCCTGTTCCCGCCCCCCTACCGCCTGATAATCCCCTTGTCTCCGTTCCACTACCTGCTGCTTCAGTCCCCGCTGTCTCCGGTCATCCGTTTGTTTCCCCTATCTCCTCTGTCATGTCTCATCCCTGGACTGTTTCCCCGTTCATCCCTGCCGCCACTAGTCCCCGTACTGTTTCCCTTGTCGCCACTAGTCCCCGGATTGTTCCTCCTGTCTCCACGAAACCCCGGACTGTTTCGCCCAAGTCCCATCCTTGTGTGTCTTCCTCCAAGCCTGCCCGGATTCCTCGTTCCTTGCCATTATCCCATGGACCTAAGAACCCCAGCACACCCATCCTCCCTGGACCACCCCCCATGAACTCTGTTTTTGCTCCTCCTCCCTTGCCTTGTATGTTGTTTTTGATGTTTCACCCTAATCCTGTTATTGTTTATTCATGTATGCCGTTATTAGTGTTTTCCATGTTTTGTTGGTTTTTGTCTATGTCTCGTTCCGTCTTGTCTTGTGCTTAGCGTCCCTTTGAGCGTCTGGAAGCCGCTCCTTAAGCGGGGGGCTCTGTCATGATTCTGCCATCATGTCCTTGTATTCTTCTAGTATTGTGGCAGGATCATGACAGACCCGTGTTTTATGTACAAGCGCATGGTCTGTTGTTTGGGCCATGTGCTTGTGTGGTCTCGTCACGTAACCCCGCCCCCTTGTTATCCTCGTCTTGTCATTATTGTCTAGTCAGTTTCACCTGTCCTCGTCATTAGTGTTCCCTATTTAATCCCCTTGTGTTTGCTGTCCTGTGTCGGTTCATTGTGTCAAACAATGTGTGTATCATTCTCCGTGCTTATCTTACCTGTGAGTACTTTGTGGAAGGTCGTGTGGTTGTGAGCTTTTTATTAGTAGTATTGTTTGTTTTCAGATAGTCTTGTCAGTCTTAGTTTCCCTGCCTTGTCTGTATTTTTCCCCCTCGTGGGTTTTGTTTTCTTGTTTGTTACCAATAAACCTTGTGTTCATCGCACTCTGTCTGCATTTGGGTTCATCTCCTGCATCCACATAACAATACAGTACATTGTAGATGTAATGGAGGAAGCAAAAGAGGAGATCAGTAGACAAGAAATAAAAAACAAGTATGAAATTATAAAACATGCAATACCTAAGCAATGGATAACACAAATTGAAAATATGGAAGAGGGGAATAATGAAAAGGATGTAAAAGTAATACTGGGAGAGAAACTTTGTTTTTTTAAAGAATGCACAGTGAAAATGTTTTATGGATTTTTTTAGAGATGCTGTTTTTAAGAAACCAATTATAAATGAGTTTTGGCAAAAGATATTTGAAGGTTTGAAAGTAGAAAATATTTGGAACAATATGACAGGGAAGTTTATTGAAATAAAACTAGGGAATTTGGAGTATTTTATTAGACATAGAGTGATATTTACTGATACAATATAAAAAAAAATTGGGATTGAACAAAGTGCGACATGTAAAGTATGCTGTGAGGAATATGAACGTTTTTTACATCTAATCTTATACTGTAAAAATTTAAAAGTTTTTAATAGAAAATGTAAGAGTAGTATTGGAAAATTAGAAGGGGAGCAAGAAGATACAGAAAAGGATAAGATTATAATGGTAGGGTGTGACAAAAACAATAAAAATGAAAATATGATCAATCTGTTTGTAATGCTGATGAAAGGTGCAATATGGGAAAGGAGAGTAGTTGCAAAGCAGGAAAAAAGGTATTAGATTTATGATTGGTGTTTAAAAGACGATTGCAAAAAATATGGAATGTTTGTACTGTTATTTTAAACAGGAACAAAAAGTGGATAATTTTTATAAGTTTTGTACGCCTGAGATTTACTCAGTGTTTAATGAGTTTAATGTGGTAATGCCAGGAAAGGAATAATGTATTTGTTTAAAGATGATTTTTTATTTTTTGTGTGCGAAATGAATATTTTCTGTACTGTGGGAGGTGTTTTTGAATGTTTTTTTCAAAAAATGATTTTTTTAAGAGGAATTTTTATGTGGAAAAATTTTTTTTTATGTATTTTGTGATATAAACTTTTAATAAAAGAAAAGTTAAAGAAAGCACGCCCGATCTCGTCTGATCTCGGAAGCTAAGCAGGGTCGGGCCTGGTTAGTACTTGGATGGGAGACCGCCTGGGAATACCAGGTGCTGTAAGCTTTTTTTTCTTCTTTTTTTTTAAAGAGTCCCTGAGCTTCTTCCAAAAGCCTTAAAAAGTCTCTGAGATTCTTCAGAAAGTATGAAAGAGTTTAAGTTTTTTCAAAAGTTCTTCTTAGTTTTCTTCACTAATGGTCTAACCTTTTAAATAGCCCAATTTTGGCAGCAGTTTTCACTTACGGCCATACCACCTTGGGCATGCCCTTGTGGAAGCAGGAAGTGGTTCAGGTATCAGAGAGAGAGCAAACAAAGACTTTTGTGAGTTTGAGAACTGTAAACAGAAGCCTTTATCTCAAAATAACCTTTTAAAAAAGGGGGAACTTGTGTGCAGTGGAGTTATTTACTCCCCAAGCAGCGTATGCTGTTTGGGGATAAATACTTTACGTGTTGGGATGGCTACAGCGCTGGGTAACAAAATGGAGGTGGGAAGAGGCCTGGAGAAAAGGAGCATGAGAGAAAAGAATGGAGAACTGGATCAAAGAGAAAGGAATTATGAAAAGAAGCTCACTGTGCTGGTGGAAATAGGAGAAGAGAGAGTAACAATGATGGAGTTAGTGAAGTGAGAGAAGAATGCGGAGTGGTGATCGGGTGCAGGTACAAAACACCAAAAGAATATGAATTGACATTGGAAGAGGAAAAAGCAAAGGATAAGTTACTGGACAGACTAAGGATACAGAAAATTCGGGTGATGGCAAAAGAGGTGGACTGTATGGAGATGGTGGTCTCGTTCTTCGGCCTGCCAACATACATACAGGATGAGGAGATATTGAGAAAGCTCTCGGATTGGGGAGTTAAGGAACGAGGTGGAGGAAAGAAAGAGGTGCCAGAGAGTCATGACAAAGTTGATGATGAGGAAATGGACACAAGTGACGGGAAAAGAGTGCAGAAGAAGAGAAAGAAGAAAGAAAGGGAAGAGCACAATGCAGAAAGTAAGTGCTTGGAAGTATCAAAATGAGTGTTAATGTTTTCAAAACTATATTATTTGCTATGTGGGGAATTATGAACATTGCCTGTTTGAACAGCAATGGACTAAGAGACGAAAATAAGTTTGAGAGTGTGAAGAGATTACTGAAAGGCGATATACTCTGTCTACAAGAGACGCACTGGTCTGATGACACAATGGTCAATATAAAAAAGAGATGGCAAGGTGATATTTTTGTCAATCACGGGAATGCAAAAGCCCGTGGCGTGGCAACCCTGATAAAAGAAGGTAGAGTTAATAGTGCGAATGAAGTATACAAGGATGGTAATGGGAGAGTGTTAGTGACTGAATTTGTGTTCCATAATGAACTTTTCAGGCTGATAAATATTTATGCACCAAATATAGAAAATGAAAGAAAAGAACTATTCAAAGAAATGAAGCCGCAGTGCAAAGGCAACTATATAGTGGTGGGGGACTTTAATGTATGGTGCACGAGACTGGACGCTTCATGCAGCGCAAACTTTAAGTCTGATGTTTCCAGAAAATATTTAATTGAGTGGTTGCAAAATGAGGACGTGGTTGATGTATGGAGGGAAGAAAATCCCTACAAAAAAGAATTCTCTAGAAGACAAATGGTGATGGGAGTTTTGAAACGAAGCCGTATAGATTTATGTTTAACCAAAAGGGAAATGTTAAAATATGTTAAAAATGTAAAATATAAGTTTGTAGGTTTAAGTGATCATGCTATAATGATGGTAAAGATGGGTGTAATCAGGGAAGAGAGGGGAGGAGGAATCTGGTGTTTGAATGCTGACTTGCTAAAAGAAGAGGCAAACAAAGAAAATATCAGAAAATGCATAAATTATGAAATGCAAAACTCATTATTTGATGAAGATGTATGTGAGTGGTGGGAGAACATGAAAGAGAAAATCAAAAAAAGGAGTATTAGATATGCAAAGCAAAGGGATTTTATGACAAGGAGTAAAGTTGAGGCAATGGAAAATGAATTGAAGAGGGAAGCAGAAAAAATAGAAAGAAATCCTGAGCAAGATAAAGAGCGTTTTTTGCAGTTAAAAGCAGAAATAGAAGAGTATGAGAATGAGAAAAGTAAGGGTGCAATGATAAGGAGTAGAGCGCAGTATGCGTTAGAGGGAGAAAGAAGCACAAAGAGGAAAAAGCATATAACAGAATTGGAAAACGAAAAAGGTGATAAGATTACTGATTATGTGGAGATAATAAGTGAAGTAGAAACGTTTTATAAGGGACTATTTAAGAAAGAAGGGGTAAAACGGGAATGTGTAGAGGGAGTTTTAAATACTGTGAGTGTGTGGCTAAGTGAAGGGGAGAAAAACGAATGTGATAGAGACATAGGTATCGAAGAAATAAAAGAAGCAATAAAACAGTGTTATGGGTAGACGTGACTGAATTGTCGTGACCAGATGAAAGCACTAAGGAGAGGTTGGATGAATTTGTTCAGATGGGATCTTTTTATTTGTCCCAGTTAAGGCCAATGACAGGCAATAAAAAATTAACAAAAAACAAACAAAAAAACTGTTTAGTAAATAAAGTAAATTGACAGGAGATTCAAAAAACAAAAAAAAAACAACAACAATTAAATGTTTACAGTTGTATGAAAATTGACCTTAACACAAGTAACTATAATTAGAGCAAAGACATACGTATGTCTTCTCAGTCACGCTCCTCCCGAGAGAATGACAATACTAGACTTTATAGGCCTGAGG
Organism: Siphateles boraxobius; assembly: GCF_051911475.1. Classification (NCBI taxonomy): domain Eukaryota; kingdom Metazoa; phylum Chordata; class Actinopteri; order Cypriniformes; family Leuciscidae; genus Siphateles; species Siphateles boraxobius. Next base: position 7,100,359 of record NW_027509186.1, on the reverse strand, counting down.
TCACCCCTGGAATTGGAACATACCAACACGTGAAAATAGTGCAGGAGTGGTTCAGATGACAAATACATAAATACTTAAAAACAGCTGAAATACTACTTCTTTTAAACTAGAAAATTACAGAATGCTATTTCTACATTTTCAGCTAACAATTGACAAGCGACAAGTCATATTTATCAACTTCAAATAAATAACTCAAACTGCAGGTCATTTGCTATTGACCCGGAAGTCATAGCGTCATTTAAACCCCACAATCGCGGCAAATTTTCCTTTACCCAAACAAACCGGAGACGCCTGTACGACAAAGATGGTATGTCCAAGCTATGTTTCTCTTAAACTAAATAAACGGATACATACTGAAAACATGTGTTGCATGATTATTATAACTGATTATGACTGTAACGTAACTGAAATGATTTTCTTTAAAACAGCCAGATATGTATTGATAGAAGTAGCTATAGCATATAAATCACCGCAGTATTAGCTGTTAAAAGTGTGCACACAAAAGCTACGGGATATATGAGATTTTGTAGTGAAAGGCTAGATTAACCGCTGATTTGTAACATTATAAAGATTAACAGAAGACATTAATGTGCTAGACAAACACATACAGGGCACATTTGCACTCAAGTCTTTGTGTACTAGAATAGACAGCATATCGTTGCCGTGACGATAGCTATGCGCCCCGTCACACACCCCCCCCTTAAGAGAGAACGTCTAGGTCCATCTCATGACGTGAAAGAAAGTCAGCAATAACGTTATCCTTTCCCGCCCTAAACCTCACAGTAAACCTGTATGGCTGCAAGGACAGGTGCCATCGGGTGATTCTGGAATTAAAGTCACGCATATGGTGTAACCATTGCAAGGGCCTGTGGTCTGTCTCCAAGACAAGTCTCGCGAGGGAACAGTTTGCGGCTCACAAACTGTATGGGTCTTTTGTCCTCCCCCTCACCCTGCAACAACACTGCTCCCAGTCCCGAAGCGTCGGTTAGCACCGTGAAGGGTAAGGAAAAGTCAGGACTCTGCAACACTGGTTCGTGGCACATACTCTCCTTGAGGTCATGGAAAGCTGCCTGACACTCCGCAGTCCAGACCACCTTATTGGGGCTGGTCTTACGAGTGAGATCTGACAAGGGCGCTGCTCGGCTTGAAAAGTTGGAAATTTCGGCTGGGAGCTGCGGATGGCTTCCACCTTGCTGACCTGAGGACGTATAGTACCGCAACCCAGGACATATCCCAAGTAGCACACTTCAGCCCAGGCAAGCTGGCATTTGCTGGCATTCACTACCAATCCGGCCTGACGAATCCTTCGGAAGACATCACTAAGGTGTTGAAGATGTTCTTCCCACGACGAACTGTAAATGAAGACATCATCAATATAAGCAGCGGCATGGTCCTCAGCGCCCCTCAGCACTTCATCCATGAGACGCTGGAATGTTGCTGCTGCTCCATGAAGGCCAAAGGGCATGACCTTAAACTGGAACAATCCAGATGGAGCTTTGAAGGCGGTCAGTTCTCGTGCTTGGGCGTTGAGTGGCACTTGCCAGTACCCTTTACACAAGTCCAAGGTGCTGAGGAACCCAGCCTTTCCCAGGCGCTCCACCAGCTCGTCTACACGAGGCATGGGATATGGATCAAAAGCTGAGATGGTATTCAGCTTCGAAAAGTCTACACAGAAGCGGAGCCCCCCATCCTTTTTTTGGCACCAGGACCACGGGACTGCACCACTCGCTGTGTGATGTCTCGATCACCCCCATTTCCAGCATCGCCACCACCTCCTGCTTCAGTGCGGGGATCAGTCGCGCTAGAACCCTAGTGGTGGTCTGCCAGATAGGACTTGGAGAAGTCAGCCGGATGTCATGGGGGATGACGTCGGTTCGCCCTGGCTGGTCTCGGAACAGGCCTCTTGGGATGATTTTCTTTAGGCCCTCCTGCTGTTCATTTGTTAAATGGGTCCTGGAGGGGTAGGTTGAGGGGTAGGACTCCAACGACTCTTCTTCCTCTTCCACGGTCCGCGCCCACAGCTGGTCTTGGACAGAAGATGGTCGATCAATCCATTGTTTTAAGAGGTCCACGTGGAAGATCTGTTTAGAGCGACGTCTGTCTGGCATTAAGATTTCATAGGTAACCTCACCGACTTTGCAAAGTACCTTGAAAGGGCCTTGCCACTTCGCCAGCAAACTGCTTTCTGATGAAGGCAACAGAAGCAGCACTTTCTGTCCGGACACAAAGGTGCGACTACGTGCTGTCCGATCATACCACATTTTCTGCCTCGTTTGCGCCTGAGCCAGATGTTGGTGAGCCCTGGAACTCAGCTGGTCCAGCTTCCCTCGCATTTTCAGGACATAACTCACAATGTTGGTTGGCTGATGAGGAGCGTCCCCCTCCCAACTCTCTCGGAGAATGTCAAGTGGGCCTCTCACTTCCCGCCCGAACAAGAGTTCGAAGAGGCTATCACTTGGGTCCACAACAACAAAGAAAAATAAAAGCCCAGGCTCGGACGGATTAACGCACAAATTTTATAAGGCCTTAATAAAGATTGTAGCACCAATATTGTGGAAGGTTTATAGAAGTATGGAAGAGGGAGGGAAAATGCCTGAGTCTATGGGGCTAGGAGTAATCACAATACTATATAAAAATAAAGGAAGTCCAATGAAGCTAGAAAATTATAGACCATTAACTCTTTTAAATACTGATTATAAAATACTGACAAAAGTATTGGCAAATAGGATAAAAGAGGTTGTTGGGGCAATAGTTTCGCCGAGCCAAGCTTATAGTATAAAGGGAAGAGACATCACGGATACAATTTGCACAATAAGGAATGTAGTAGAAGGAATGGGGAAAGATGGAAAAGGGGGATTACAGTTTTTCTCATTTGCTAAGACACACTAAATGAAACTGGGATCCACTTGATCTTCATCATCACATTATTAGCACAGCAGAAGTCTTCTCTTGCAAATGTTTTAACACTTTTTCATTTGTTTCACACATTTTTCATACCCTTTGTCAAAACAGTTACCACAGATCACATTGAAACACCCCAAACTCTATTGGATTCACTGTGTTGAACAAAAGGAAAACACCTATTCACAGCTGATAGAAAGTACTTGCATAATTATAAATCTCTATGAACCTGTGTGAAACTCATTTGCACAACTCTTCAATCAGCAATCAGTATTCATCCATCTATAAAAGATGCCACCTCTGTATTGCTATTTGCAAGCATGGATCAAAGAGGCCATAGGCATGGAAGGAGAGCAAGAGGCCATGGCAGAGGGGCCTGAGGAAGAGGAGTTTGTATGCGTGGTGGAGGAGCTGCATCAGCAAGAGGATGAAATTGAGCTCAAGTTTCAAATGAAAGTTGGGCAACAATTATTGACCGTGTCGTCAATCATGGCTTGTCCTTCAGAGAGGCTGGACAAAGGGTCCAGCCCATTCTGAGTCAGAGCACAGTGGCATCTACTGTCAGGCTTTTTCGGAATGAGAACAGGTACTGTAATGTAATGTATACCACTGTGTTACTGTGATACTGTAATGTATACCACTGTGTATTTCAGCTTTACTGTATTGCCCTGTTAGCAGAACAAACTGTGTCTACAGTAATGCAGATGTTTTATCAATCCCATTTCCCAATCCCCACTGCAGTTTGCATACCGCAATAACCGCTCCACTGATGATGCTATTGCATCTACAATACACACTGCTCTCTCCCACCTGGAAAAGAGGAACACATATGTGAGAATGCTATTTGTAGACTACAGCTCAGCATTCAATACCATAGTGCCCTCCTTGCTTGATGTGAAACTCCGGGCTCTGGGCTTAAACAGCTTGCTGTGCAGCTGGATCCTGGACTTCCTGTCAAACAGACGCCAGGTGGTTAGAATAGGCAGCAACATCTCCTCATCACTGACCCTCAACACTGGAGCCCCACAGGGCTGTGTTCTCAGCCCACTCTTGTACTCCTTGTACACATATGACTGCGTGGCAACTCACAGCTCTAATTCCATCATCAAGTTTGCTGATGATACTACGGTCGTAGGTCTGATCACCGACAACGATGAAACGGCCTACAGAGAGGAGGTGCTCACTCTGACGCACTGGTGTCAGAGGAACAACCTCTCCCTAAACATCAGCAAAACCAAGGAGCTAGTGGTCGACTTCAGGAAGAACGACAGAGAACACAGCCCCATCACCATCAATGGAGCACCGGTGGAGAGAGTCAGCAGCTTCAAGTTCCTCGGTGTCCACATCACAGAGGAACTCACATGGTCCGTCCACACTGAGGCCGTCGTGAAGAAGGCTCATCAGCGCCTCTTCTTCCTGAGACGGCTGAGGAAGTTTGGAATGAACCGCCACATCCTCACACAGTTCTACACCAGCACCGTCGAGAGCATCCTGACTGGCTGCATCACTGCCTGGTATGGCAATACTACCAGCCGTAACCGCAAAGCCTTGCGAAGGGTGGTGCGCACTGCCAGCCGTATCATCGGAGGTGAGCTTCCCTCCCTCCAGGATATTTATGCCAGGCGGTGTGTGAAGAAAGCTCGGAGGATCATCAGAGACTCTAGCCACCCGAGCCATGGGCTGCTCTCACTGCTACCCTCAGGCCGGCGGTACCGCAGCATCAGGACACACACCAGCCGACTCCATGACAGCTTCTTCCCACAAGCAATTAGATTTCTAAACTCTTGATCCCTCATGATCAATAACCATAAACATTCTAACTGTCAACACAGCACAACATAACCTACTGCATTTACATAATATATATATATATATATATATATATATATATATATATATATATATTTGCACCTTACGAGTATCTACTCTATGTATAATTACCTCTTTTTGTATTTTTGTATATTGTTGTATATGTAAATTGTTGTATATTGTATATTGTTGTATATTGTAAACTGTTGTATATTGTACATTGTATATTATTTATTGTTCTGTTAGTGTATATGGTACTGTGAGTAATTGTGCGCACATTAGATGTGTAATCTATGTAAATCTGATGTTTGCTGTAATTGTTTTCGTCACATCGTGTCATACTGCTATGTTGCTCGGAACTGCACCTAAGAATTTCACCCACTGTTGCACTTGTGTATATGGTTGTGTGACAATAAAAGGATTTGATTTGATTTGATTTGATTTGATTTGATTTATGTGACTGTCATACAGTAATGTCAATTTTGACATGCTTTTGCTTTTACTTTATAGAATCCACACATTACCACACACTGGTGGCAAAGGAAATATATTTAGTATTGAACAGGAGTCTGCCATAGATATGGTAGTGGCAAACAATGCAATTAGACTGCATGAAAGGAGATGCGGGAGGAACATCATTGCCACTGCACAGTGCCAGGTCAGAGGGCTGCCAATATCACCATGTGTGCTGCCATCTCCAATGATGGGGTCCTTTGTCACATACCAACTATTGGCCCATACAATACAGAACGCCTCATCACATTTCTTAATGCATTGAAAGAAATACTGATTCCACCCGAAGAGAGAGGGCTGTTGGGGCCTGGCATGACTCTGTATGTCATAATTTGGGACAATGTGGCGTTCCACCACTCTTGCCTTGTGAATGAATGGTTTTCAGGACAGCCTCGTATTATGATGCAATTCCTCCCTGCTTACTCGCCTTTTCTGAACTCAATCGAAGAGTTCCTCTCTGCTTGAAGGTGGAAGGTGTATGATCACCGGCCATATGAGCAGATGCCCCTCCTGGCAATGAATGCTGGTTGCCTGGCAATAGGTGCAGAGGACTGTCAGGGATGGATACGCCATGCAAGGAGGTATTTCCTTCGGTGCATTGCAAGGGAAAACATTCAATGCAATGTTGATGAGAACCTGTGGCATAATCGTCAAGAACAAATAGACTAAATGTGAAAGATGTGATTTTTTTTTAAGGTATTTCCACCCATAAGTTTCCTTTGGTAGCTTTTTTTTTTCCAGTATCCATTTGAGTTTGTAAAATATCATATTTCATATTGATGGCTGTATTTTGTATTTTGTTGTCCATTGTGTAATGATTGATTGAAAGAATACATTAATTTGACCACAAGTTGTGGTGTTCGATGGAAATATTTGCTTATGTTGCATGTTTTTAATGTTTTGTGAGTGTTAGAGCATTTTGCTAACAAAATGAGTCATTTTGGCCATTGAGCTTCAGTTTTATCCAGTGTGTTAACTGTTTTGAAAATGTGATGTCAGAGTGGGCAAATGTGTTTAAGCAATCGAGAAAAACTGTAATTTTATCTATAGACTTAAATAAAGCATTTGACAGGGTGGAACATAGCTTTATAGAACAGACAATGGGGAAATTTGGGTTTGGGGATAGGATGCAAAAGTGGATAAAATTAATATATGAGAATGCTAAAAGTTGTGTTAAAGTTAATGGGATATTAACTGACCCCTTCCCGTTAGAGAGGTCAGTTAGGCAAGGTTGTACAAGGTCTGCACACGCAAGGTCTCTCGCTCGCTTACCTCTGCCGTGCGCGCGGTTTGGAGCACAATATCTTTACTCTAGATTACGGGATATTTAACTAATTTGCGGTATAACTAGTCGATCGCGAGTGGCTCAACAGGTAGATATATAGATAAACTCATCTTTCAGGCATTTTACCTACCGGGTTGACACTTAAGCGTGAGAAATCGGGGGTGTGGCGTGAGAGCGTGAGAATTGGGTCAATTGCGTGTGTCTCACGCTCAATGCGTGAGAGTTGGCAGCCCTGAAATTAGGAAACAGATAGAAAAATATGGGAAAGCGTCAGGTGTAGGGCTGCAACAACTAATCGATAAAATCGATTATAATCGATTATGAAAATCGTTGTCAACGAATGTCATTATCGATTAGTTGGTCTGCTTACGTCACGGGGAGCGTTTACTGGTACGCACACACACGCAAGGTCTCTCTCTCTCAGGCGCTCTGCCGAGCGCGCGCGCTACACGGTTTGGAGCAGTCTCTTCTGTCTCGCATGCGCGCTCTTGCTTGCGCGCTCTAGATTTCCATAGTAGATTTCGGGAGTTTGAACTAATTCGCGGGCATCAGGGAGCCGCAATCAATATGCGGGAGACTCCCGGGACTTCCGGGATCTTGGGATGTCTGTATTTTGTCTCGAGCATCAGGTTGTGCAATCAGTTCGCTCGCAACGTAAGTGATGGATTAAAATAGCGCTACCGCAGAAATAGGTTAAATTAAAACGGTCTTTACAAAGCGAAGCACTAAATATAAAGGCAGTTAATAACAGCAGCAGTAAAATATTGTTTTTTAGTCACTGTACTCAGTGGTTTTCAGCGAATGCTTGTGCACTAATGCATAATTTCTCCTGTCCTTTACTCAAGCCTGTTAGCTTGCTGGGTAACGTTACCTCCATTCCGTTCTCTTTTTATAGCATTTGTCTACTAAGTTTTAATTGTTTTTCAAACGCGATCTACTGCGGCTCTACGTTCACACAATTGTTTTCAGTCTTTCTATATTTATTTAATCAATTTATCCTTATATTATATTCTTTTATATATTATATATATAATATACATTATATTCTTTATCCTTATATTCCTTATATATAATTAATTTTAAATAAAAATTAAATGAATTATATATTTTAGATGTTTTTAGTTTGTTTTTAGTTCAGATATTCACATCTGAACAACATGTCTGTGTAAATTTGTTTTAACAAAAATTGTGTTAAAACATAATATGTTGGATATCATTTTTTTAACAATAATCATGTTTGTCAACTTGCCATCAGCAATTATCATTAAAAACAATGCAAATATTGATATTAGTAAAACTCAATGTGTGTCTTTTGCACTTTTTAAAGTACACTTTTACACATAAATACCCT
>NW_027509186.1:7007500-7087500 GCF_051911475.1 Siphateles boraxobius | reverse complement strand
CTCAGGGCAATGGAGAGGAAATGGCGCAAATCAAAAGATAAATCTGACCTGAGTATGTACCAATCTCTGCTCTCTTCCTTTTCTGCTGATGTTCACGCCACAAAATCTTCATATTTCCATAACAAGATCAACACCGCCTCTAACACAAGAACACTTTTCGAGACATTCAACTCTCTCCTCTGTCCACCTCCACCACCACCCACCTCCTCGCTAACTGCTGATGATTTTGCTAACTTCTTCACTAACAAAACAACAACCATTAGCAGTCAGTTCTCTCCTCCACACACACAGGAACCTAGTCCAACCTCTCCCACAGCCAATAACCTTCTCTCCTCCTTCTCTCCTCTAACCGAGGAAGAAGTATCTAAACTTCTCCTCTGCAGTCATCCTACCACCTGCCCTCTAGACCCCATCCCCTCACACATTCTTCAAGCCATCTCTCCCACACTTCTACCAGCACTCACACACATCATCAACTCATCCCTCCATACTGGCATTTTTCCTACAGCATTTAAGCAGGCTCGGGTAACCCCACTGCTTAAAAAACCTTCTAGAGAATTACAGACCTGTCTCTCTCCTACCTTTCATTGCAAAGACACTTGAACGAGTTGCTTTCAACCAAGTATTATCTTTCCTGTCTCTGAATAACCAGCTGGATGTTAACCAATCTGGCTTCAAGAAAGGGCATTCGACTGAGACCGCATTACTTTCAGTCACAGAAGCCCTGCGGATCGCCAAAGCTGCTTCCAAATCATCAGTTCTCATTCTCCTAGACCTGTCTGCTGCCTTCGACACTGTGAATCATCAGATCCTTCTGTCCACCCTCTCATCACTGGGCATCACTGGATCTTCCCTCCACTGGTTTGAGTCCTATCTCACAGGTAGGTCATTCAGGGTCGCATGGAGAGGCGAGGTATCCAAAGCACATCGACTGACCACAGGGGTTCCCCAGGGGTCAGTCCTTGGACCCCTCCTCTTCTCCATTTACACCACATCACTGGGACCCATCATACAGGCACATGGTTTCTCCTACCATTGCTATGCTGATGACACCCAGCTCTACCTCTCATTTCAACCAGACGATCCCACAGTAGCTGCACATATCTCTAGCTGTCTGGCGGACATCTCGGCATGGATGAAGGAACATCACCTGCAGATCAATCTGGCAAAGACTGAGCTTCTCGTTCTCCCTGCCAATTCGTCTCTAAAGCACAACTTCACTATCCAGCTAGACTCATCCTCAATCACCCCATCAAGGTCAGTCAGAAATCTTGGAGTAATCTTTGATGATCAGCTAACCTTCACAGACCACATTTCAAAGACAGCTCGATCATGCAGGTTTGCAATGCACAACATCAGGAAGATCAGGCCTTTCCTAACTGAGCATGCAACACAACTTCTTGTCCAGGCCCTGGTTATTTCTAGGCTTGATTACTGCAATGCTCTTCTAGCTGGTCTCCCATCATGTGCAACTAAACCCTTACAAATGATCCAGAATGCTGCTGCTCGTCTTGTCTTCAACGAGCCCAAAAGGGCCCACGTCACTCCGCTGTTCATCTCCCTGCATTGGCTACCACTCGCTGCTCGAATCAAGTTCAAGGCGCTGACACTTGCTTACAGATTGTCCACCGGCTCAGCTCCCTCCTACTTTCACTCGCTCCTACGGGTCTACATCCCTACCAGAAGCCTACGATCGGCCAAGGAGCGACGGCTCGTGGTGCCTTCACAGCGAGGCACAAAATCACTGTCCAGAACATTCTCATTCACGGGTTCCATGCTGGTGGAATGACCTACCCACCCTCGTTCGGAATGCAGAATCCCTGACAGCATTCAAAAGACAACTGAAAACTCATCTCTTCCGTGAGCACTTAACATAGAAAAAAAAAAGAAAGAAAAACTTTTTCTTGAAATCTTCGCTTGTCTGGTTTATGCTACTCTGAGCGATGTTTGAACTTTGTATTCTGAGCACTTCTTGCGTTGTTTTTGCCTCTCCATGATGACTCGCTTGGTTTAATCCTCAAATGTAAGTCGCTTTGGATAAAAGCGTCTGCTAAATGACTAAATGTAAATGTAAATGTAACGATACCAATTCCTCGGAACTGGAAATCTCAGCACACTGGATCTGCAGGTGAAAGCTGAGATAGGGCGGGGCCCATCCCCACCCACGCTGTCAGATCCGTTTGCGAACCCCAAAATGCGAGTCGCCGCCGTGTCTAGACAACAGCGGGACCCGCGCGGGGAGCGCGAACCAAACCATTCTCCTCAAAGAACGATAAGCGAGAGCGGAGCGTCTTCATAGATAGACTCATACAATGCTCACAATCAGCCCCCTCGAGGACTGACTGGGCATGCTCCACTCCCAAACAAGCAACGCAAAACTGATGTGTGTCCCCACCCGTAATATAACGAGGGCAGGGAACAACACACCGTCTATAATCTTGCTTGCTCGCCATAATAATGATAGATATATTGGGCTTGACAGACAACAATAAATAGACAAGGACAGATATACAGAGAGCGCTTGCTGAAGGTACAGAAGCTGTCGCGGTCTGATTTCAGGGCTGCTTTATGGTTTCCTGGTCTATGACGTCACCTATGTCGTAGTGGGCTTCCATTGGACTGATTTTACACGTGCTTCATGACGTAATCACGCAGAGCGTTCCCACCGCGTCTCAAGCGCAGCTCGAGTCCCATTGAAAGGGAACTAAGAAGAACTTTTGAAAAAACTCAAACTGTTTCATGCTTTCTGAAGAATCTCAGATACTTTTTAAGGCTTTTTGAAGAAGCTCAGGGACTCTTTTTTTTCATAAAAAAGCTTACAACACCTAGTATTCCCATGCGGTCTCCCATCCAAGTACTAACCAGGCCTTATTCAAAAGGTTAGACCATTAGTGAAGAAAACTAAGAAGAACTTTTGAAAAAACTCAAACTCTTTCATGCTTTCTGAAGAATCTCAGAGACTTTTTAAGGATTTTTGAAGAAGTTCAGGGACTCTTTTTTATTTTTTTATTTTTTTTAAAGCTTACAGCACCTGGTATTCCCAGGCGGTCTCCCATCCAAGTACTAACCAGGCCTGACCCTGCTTAGCTTCCAGGATCAGACGAGATCGGGCGTGCACAAGGTGGTATGGCCGTAAGTGAAAACTGCTGCCAGAATTGGGCTATTTAAAAGGTTAGACCATTAGTGAAGAAAACTAAGAAGAACTTTTGAAAAAACTCAAACTCTTTCATGCTTTCTGAAGAATCTCAGAGACTTTTTAAGGCTTTTTGAAGAAGCTCAGGGACTCTTTTTTTTCATAAAAAAGCTTACAACACCTAGTATTCCCATGCGGTCTCCCATCCAAGTACTAACCAGGTCTTATTTAAAAGGTTAGACCATTAGTGATGAAAACTAAGAAGAACTTTTGAAAAAACTCAAACTCTTCCATGCTTTCTGAAGAATCTCAGAGACTTTTAAGGTTTTTTGAAGAAGCTCAGGGACTCTCTTTTTTTTTTCTTAAAAAAGCTTACAACACCAAGTATTCCCATGCGGTCTTCCATCCAAGTACTAACCAGGCCTTATTTGAAAGGTTAGACCATTAGTGAAGAAAACTAAGAAGAACTTTTGAAAAAACTCAAACTCTTTCATGCTTTCTGAAGAATCTCAGAGACTTTACATGCGGTCTCCCATCCAAGTACTAACCAAGCCTTATTTAAAAGGTTAGACCATTAGTGATGAAAACTAAGAAGAACTTTTGAAAAAACTCAAACTCTTTCATGCTTTCTGAAGAATCTCAGAGACTTTTTAAGGCTTTTTGAAGAAGCTCAAGGACTCTTTTTTTTAAACTTTTTTTAAAAAAAGTCTCTGAGATTCTTCAGAAAGCATTTAAGAGTTTGAGTTTTTTCCAAAGTTCTTCTTAGTTTTCTACACTAATGGTCTAACCTTTTAAATAAGGCTTGGTTAGTACTTGGATGGGAGACCGCATGTAAAGTCTCTGAGATTCTTCAGAAAGCATGAAAGAGTTTGAGTTTTTTCAAAAGTTCTTGTTAGTTTTCTTCACTAATGGTCTAACCTTTTAAATAAGGCCTGGTTAGTACTTGGATGGAAGACCGCATGGGAATACTTGGTGTTGTAATCTTTTTTATGAAAAAAAAGAGTCCCTGAGCTTCTTCAAAAAGCCTTAAAAAGTCTCTGAGATTCTTCAGAAAGCATGGAAGAGTTTGAGTTTTTTCCAAAGTTCTTCTTAGTTTTCTACACTAATGGTCTAACCTTTTAAATAAGGCTTGGTTAGTACTTGGATGGGAGACCGCATGTAAAGTCTCTGAGATTCTTCAGAAAGCATGAAAGAGTTTGAGTTTTTTCAAAAGTTCTTCTTAGTTTTCTACACTAATGGTCTAACCTTTTAAATAAGGCTTGGTTAGTACTTGGATGGGAGACTGCATGTAAAGTCTCTGAGATTCTTCAGAAAGCATGAAAGAGTTTAAGTTTTTTCAAAAGTTCTTCTTAGTTTTCTTCACCAATGGTCTGACCTTTTAAACAAGGCCTGGTTAGTACTTGGATGGGAGACCGCATGGGAATACTAGGTGTTGTAAGCTTTTTTATGAAAAAAAGAGTCCCTGAGCTTCTAAAAAAAGCCTTAAAAAGTCTCTGAGATTCTTCAGAAAGCATGAAAGAGTTTGAGTTTTTTAAAAAGTTCTTCTTATTTTCTTCACTGATAGTCTAACCTTTTAAATAGCCCAATTTTGGCAGCAGTTTACGCTTACGGCCATACCACCTTGGGGGCGCTAGCGAGTAGCACGTTCCAGGAAGTGTTTGGCTGCAGTGGGTGAGAGAGGCTCACCAAACTTTGTGTTTTTTTGTTTTTGCGTTAAAATAAGTCTTTATTTTCATCAGTGGTTAGTTTTTTGTTTGTTTGTTTAAATTCTTCCTCCCAGCAGCTTGTGCTGTTGGGGGAGGAACTTCAGAGTTTTCTTTTTGTGTTCTTTTTTTTGTTTATAATGGATGGATCCACGGTGACAGACATGGCAATTGCGGAGGAAATACGGCAGGGAAATGACAACGGACTGGCTAAAAGACAACGAGATGGTAAAGAAAAGGATAATGAAAGAAGGAAAGAGAATGTTAAAAGAGTGTACTTGAAGGAAGCGACAGTAACAGTGGAAGTGGGACAAATGAAAGATGTGAGGGCAGTAGACATTATCAAAGCAGTGACGGAGCGGATTGGTGAAGGAAGGATACTAGCGGTCAGACCCAAACAAACTAAGGAGTACGAGGTGACGCTGGAACATGAATACGACACAGAGCTTTTAATAGATGGATTGACAATTAATGGAGTTAACTTCGAGGTAAAGAGACTGCAAAACCGAGACTATGTTGTCTCCTTCATGCATCTGCCCGTTTACATTGCTGATGAAGAGATTGTTGACAAATTGGAAGGATGGGGAGTTTTCCCAATATCTAAAATAAAAAGACGAGTGTATCCGGGCACCAACATTGAGGATGGGACAAGGTTCGTCAGAACGCGTTTTCCAAAAGAAGTTGCCTCCCTCCCTTACAGTACAAGAATGGAAACGGCAGAGGGCCCACAATATTTCCGGGTGATGCACAGCCACCAGGTGAAAACCTGTCGGCTGTGCATGAGCCCGGATCATGTGGTGAAGGATTGCCCGGAGTTCAAGTGTTTTAAGTGTGAGGAGAGGGGGCACTTTGCGAGGGACTGCAATGCAGTAAGGTGCCCGGATTGTGATTTGGTTTTATATAAGTGTGAGTGTTGGATGGGAAATGAGGAGGAGGAGGCCGAACAGCAAGTGGACGAGCAGATGCATGAACGAGACAATGTGCAGTGGGAAGAGGAGGCAATACAAGAGAGTGAAACAACAGCAACCAAGGACACTGAACAGCATGAAGAGGAACATAATGATCAAAATAAACAATCTCAACAGGATGGGGGATCTTGGACTCAGATGGTTTTAAAGGAAAATGTGCAAAGTGCTTTGGAAGATGTGGAACAAGACGATCAAGAGAGTAATGGACTGATGGATATACAAAAGGATGGATTTGTACGGACACAATTGGATTTGACGGACAGTTTGCAAAATGACATGGAGACAATAGAACTTGACGAAGAAGCGGTTGGAATGGAAAAAAAGGAGGACAAACAAGTGACATCAACGAAAAGAAGAAGGCCAATAAAGGTAACACCAAACTTAGACACTGCTAGGAAAAAAGTAAAAGACTTTATTGAGACTGGGTATAAGTTTGATGTGCTAAAGGACTTGAAGGAGATGGTCTAAGATGATGGATCTTATCAACATTCTTATATGTTTTATGCTGTTAAGAATTGTTACTTTTAATGCTAGAGGTTTAATGGACATGAAGAAATTTGAAAAAGTGAAGGAAATGTGTAAAAGAGAAGATGTGATAATGTTATAAGAAACGAACTGGAAAGACTTGCATATAAGTGAAATAAGAAAAAAATGGAATGGAGAGATTTTATACAACAACGGGGATGATAGATTTGGAAGAGGAGTTGCAGTACTAATAAGAGAAAATAGAGATATAAAATGTAAAGTAGTATATAAAGATAAAGTGGGGAAATGTATAGGTTTTGAAATGGAATATGAAGAGAACAAAATACTTGTGGTAAATGTGCATGCACCATCGGAAGAGATTAAGAAGAGGGAATATTTTAATGGCTTAAGGGAACTTTTAAGGAAATATAAGGAAATTGTTATTATGGGGGATTTTAATGTTGTTTTTAGTAAACTGGAAATGGCTGAAGGAATGGTTTTTAAGACAGATACAGGAAGAAAAGAGTTAAAAGGGCTGATGGAAGAAAATGAATTGATTGATGTATGTAGGGAAAGAAATGAAAAGCGAAAAGAATTTTCAAGAAGACAATTTGTGGGGAATTTTATTTGTAAAACGAGAATTGATTTTATTTTATGTACACGGAATATGGAAAGCTTTTTAGAAAAAATAAGATATGAAGAAACGAGTTTAAGTGATCACAAGCCTATTTTTATGCAAATTGATTGGGATACAGTGAAAAGAGGGCCGGGAGTATGGGTTTTAAACACAGGGATTTTAAAGAACGAAGACTATGTTTTAAGTGTACAAGAAATTATAACAAAGGAAAAAGAAAACGGAATGTATAGAGAAGACAAAAGGATTTGGTGGGAAAATGTGAAGTATTTAATCAAAAATTTTAGCATAAAATATTGTGGGATAATTCAGAGAAGTAAAAAGGGTAAGGAAAGAGAAGTACGAGAACAACTAGAAAAGGAATTGAACATGAATGAAAAAGATATACAAAAAATAAAAGAAATAGAGGGAAAACTGAAAGAAATAGAAGAGAATAAATATAATGGTGCACGATTAAGAAGTAAAGCAAAGTATATAGTGGAGGGAGAGAAATGTACTAAGTTTTTTTTTTATTTGGAAAGAAGAAGGGGAATGTCACAAACAATTAAAAGAATACAAAGGGAAGATGGAGAGATGGTGGAAACAAATGAAGAGATACTAAAAGCAATAAAAGCATATTATGGAAAGCTATTTAAAGCAGAAGGAGTAAAGGAGGAAGAAAAACTAGAATTATTGAAACAAATAAAGACCAAAGTAGGAGAGGATGACAAAAAAGAGTGTGACCTAGAGATAAGAGAAGAAGAGATAAAAAGAGCAATAATTGAACTGAATAAAAGGAAAAGCCCAGGTATTGACGGTTTAGGGAATGAATTTTATATAACTTTTAAGGATTTTTTAACAGATATTTTAAAAGAAGTATATGAAGAGATTTTTAAGAGAATCAGAGAATGGGGATGGGATTAATTAAGTTGATATATAAAAGAAAAGGAGAAAAAGCAGATTAAAAAAATTATAGACCCATCACAATGTTGAATACAGATTTGAAAATTTTAACAAAAGTTTTAGCCAACAGATTGAAAGAGGCAATGCCAACCATAATCAAAACAAATCAAGTATATGGAGTGAAAGGGAAGGATATAGCAGACACAACAATAAGTGTAATAGATAGAGTAAGGTATATGAAAGAAAGAAACAAGGATGGATATGTTATTAGTGTGGATTTTGAAAAGGCCTTTGACAGAGTAGAACATAAGTATTTATTTGAGATTTTCAGTGAGTATGGTTTTGGGGAAAGTTTTATCAAATGGATTAAAATTTTATATAAAGGAGCAACAACAAGAGTAAAATTTAATGGGTTTTTAACAGAATGTTTTAAATTAACTAGGTCAATAAGACAAGGATGTCCACTATCAGCACTTTTATATTCACTAGTTGCAGAACCTTTGGGATTAGCTGTTAAAAGAGATAAAGAAGTAAGAGGGATAGACATTGAAGAGAGTGGGGATAATGAAAAAATATTTCAATACGCAGACGATACAACGATAATGGTTAAAGATATAAAGAGTGTTAAAAAAGCAATGGAAGTGGTACAGACGTTTTGTAGGGGATCAGGGAGCAAGATAAATGAAGAGAAAACAGTATATATGAGATTTGGAAGGGGCGAGTGTTTTAGCAAATGATTTTAAGTTTAAAGAATCAAAGGAAATAAAGATCTTAGGTGTTGTAATAGGGAAAGACGAAAAATATGTTGAAGAAGTAATGTGGGAAGAAATACTAGGAGGAATTGAAAGAAGGTTAAAATTTTGGAAATTGAGGACTTTAAGTTTAAAGGGGAAGGTTTTAATTGTAAATGTTTTAATGGTAGCAAAGTTGTGGTATGTTTTATATGTGACTTCTATGCCGATGTGGGTGGAAAAAAGGCTGAAGAAATGTTTTCTGGATTTTATATGGGATGGAAAACCTCCAAGAATTGCATACTATAATAGGAGAAGTTGGAAAGGGAGGGATGGGATTGATAGATGTGGAACAAAGAAAAAATAGCTTAAGAGTTAAAATAATAAAAAAAGTATCTGGATGAGAAAAGTAAAACAACGTGGAAAAAGACGATGGAATATTTTTTAAATAAATGTGGGAATTTTAATTTGGGAGATAATATTTTATGGATGAAAACTAAGAATTGGATGGTGAAAGGAATGCCAAATTTTTACAGAGAATTGATGAGTGCATGGGGGAAATTTTTAACTATTGTTAATTTTAATCCTCAAGGTAGAGAGAGCATTTTAAACCAGCCTTTATTCTTAAACAGCGGCATTTTAAATCAGGGGAATGTGATTTTTTTAAAGAAATGGTGGGATGTTGGGATCACAAGAGTTAGAGATATTTTATATGAATTTAAAGAGGGATTTTTACCATTACAGTATATAATAGATACAATGGAAGTGGCAAAAGAGGATTTTAATGAACAAGAACTGCAAAATAAGTATGAAATAATGAAAGAAGCAATACCCAAAGAGTGGATAAAAAGAATAGAAGATATGGAAGAAGAGAAACAAGGGAAAGAAGTGCATGTAACGTTGAGGGGAAAACTATATGCTTTTAATGAATGTACTGTGAAAATGTTTTACTGTTTTTTTAGAGAGGGGGTTTTCAGAAAACCAAAAGCCAATGAGTACTGGGTACAGAAATACAAAGATCTAAAAGAAGAGGATATATGGAATAACATGAAAGGTACAATGATAGACGTGAAATTGGAGAGTTTTGAATATTTAATCAGACACAGAGCAATTTTTACTGACATTATTTTAAAAAAAATCCACATGGAACTAAGTGAAACATGTAAAGTGTGTAATGTGGAAGATGAAAGTTTTTTACACTTGTTTTTAAATTGTAGAGAATTGGAAGATTTTAACGAAAAGGGTAAAAGATTGATTGAAATGTTGAGAGGGGAATCCAATGAGAAGACTGTAGAATGGAACAGAGTGGTGATGTTTGGGATGGAAGAAAAGGGTAAAAACAAAAGTTTTATTAATCTGTGTGTGATGCTAATGAAAAGTGCAATATGGGAAAGAAGAATTGTAGCAAAAAAGGAAAAAATCGTGTTGGATGTTTGGATCGTTTTTAAAAGGAAAACTGAATTGTATATTGAAGGATTGTATGAGTATTTTAAATGTGAAAATAAGTTGGATGTTTTTTATGGTGTTTTTACCCCAAAAGTTTATGATGTTTTAAAGGATCTAATGTGGAGGTTGCCTGGAAGTGAATAAGTTTGTATGTATTTTAATTTCTATTGATTTTATTGTAATTTATTGATTGAAATTTTCCAATAAAAAAAAAAAAAAAAAAGAGGCACGCCCGATCTCGTCTGATCTCGGAAGCTAAGCAGGGTCGGGCCTGGTTACTACTTGGATGGGAGACTGCCTGGGAATACTAGGTGTTGTAATCTTTTTTATGAAAAAAAGAGTCCCTGAGCTTCTTCAAAAAGCCTTAAAAAGTCTCTGAGATTCTTCAGAAAGCATGAAAGAGTTTTGAGTTTTTTCCAAAGTTCTTCTTAGTTTTCTACACTAATGGTCTAACCTTTTAAATAAGGCTTGGTTAGTACTTGGATGGTAGACTGCACGTAAAGTCTCTGAGATTCTTTTTCATTCTTCAGAAAGCATGAAAGAGTTTGATTTTTTTCGAAAGTTCTTCTTAAGTTTTCTTCACTAATGGTCTAACCTTTTAAATAAGGCCTGGTTAGTACTTGGATGGGAGACTGCATGGGAATACTAGGTGTTGTAATATTTTTTATGAAAAAAAAAAGAGTCCCTGAGCTTCTTCAAAAAGCCTTAAAAAGTCTCTGAGATTCTTCAGAAAGCATGTAAGAGTTTGAGTTTTTTCCAAATTTCTTCTTAGTTTTCTACACTAATGGTCTAACCTTTTAAATAAGGCTTGGTTAGTACTTGGATGGGAGACCGCATGTAAAGTCTCTGAGATTCTTCAGAAAGCATGAAAGAGTTTGAGTTTTTTCAAAAGTTCTTCTTAGTTTTCTACACTAATGGTCTAACCTTTTAAATAAGGCCTGGTTAGTACTTGGATGGAAGACTGCATGGGAATACTTGGTGTTGTAAGCTTTTTTCTGAAAAAAAAAAAAAAAAGAGTCCATGAGCTTCTTCAAAAAGCCTTAAGAAGTCTCTGAGATTCTTCAAGTCAAGTCAAGTCAAGTCAATTTATTTATAGAGCACAACATAAACACAACATTAGTTGATCCAAAGTGCTTTACAGACGGTCAAAAATAAAAATTAAAAATTAATAAAGAAAACTATTAATAATAATAAACGAATAAAAGAACATTTCTACGTACATTTACACAGTGTACCATACACAGCGTCACTCAAATGCAAGAGTATAAAAATGAGTCTTTAGGCTAGATTTAAAAGCATTGAGCGATGGAGAGGCCCTGATATTAAAGGGTAAGCTGTTCCAAAGTTTAGGTGCAGCAACCGCGAAAGCTCTGTCGCCTTTTGATTTGCAACGTGAACGAGGAACTGATAAAAGAAGCTGGTTACAGGATCTTAATGACCTAGAGGTTGTATGTGGCTGGATAAGTTCATAGAGATAATCCGGGGTTGATTTTTGGAGAGCCTTATATACAAAAAGAAGGACCTTAAAATCAACTCTAAACTTGACAGGGAGCCAGTGCAATGAAACAAGAACAGGAGTAATATGCTCCCGTTTTTTTGTTCCTGTCAGCAGTCTGGCTGCCGCATTTTGGACCATCTGAAGCCGAGATAGAGTGCTTTGTGGAAGACCGACATATAGAGAATTACAATAGTCCAGTCTAGAAGAGATTAGTGCATGGATGACAATTTCAAGATCTTTTTGAGAAAGAAAATGTTTTACCTTCGCAACAGATCTGAGGTGGAAGAAGCTACTCTTTACAACCGTGTTCACCTGTTTGTCGAATTGTAGTGAAGGGTCAAAATAGACCCCTAGATTTTTTACATAGGGTTGTAAGCTATCACTGAGGGAGCCTAACCTACTTGTCAGAGTAGTATTGAGTGCAGTGGGGCCTAGCAGAAGCACCTCAGTTTTGTCAGTGTTTAGTTGCAGGAAATTGTTCGCCATCCAAATTTTCACTTCATCAAGACATGATAAAAGGAGTTGTATAGAGAAATCATTTTCAAGTTTGATTGGAAGGTAAAGTTGTAGGTCATCGGCGTAGCAGTGATAGTTTATGCCATGTTTCTGGAGAATGGAGCCCAGGGGAAGCATGTAGAGTGAAAACAACAAAGGGCCAAGAATAGAACCCTGGGGAACACCATAAGTGACGGGTGCAGTAGGTGAGGTAAACGACCCGATATTTACTGAAAACGTCCTACCCTTTAAATAAGAGTTGAACCATTGTAATGCCGTGCCTTGAACCCCTACTGTATATTGAAGTCGTTTCAAGAGGATGTCATGGTCAATCGTGTCAAAAGCTGCACTCAGATCTAGCAGTAACAGAATGACAGATGACCCTGAATCAGTAGACAACAATAGATCATTTGTAACTTTAAGCAAGGCTGACTCTGTACTGTGAAGTGCTCTAAAACCAGATTGTAACTTATCCAAAATGTTAAAGGCATCTAAGTAAGAAGTAAACTGTGAGAGCACTGCTTTCTCTAAAACCTTTGAAATGAATGGGAGTTTAGAAATTGGCCGGTAGTTACTAAGAACAGATGGATCAAGGTTAGATCTTTTTAGCAAGGGCTGCACAGAAGCATGCTTAAAAGACTCAGGGAAAACCCCAGTGGACAGAGAACTGTTTATAATAGTTAAAAGCGCAGGGCTAATAGTGTCTAATACCTCTCTAAGCAAACGGCCAGGCAGTACATCAGATTGACAGTATGTCACTTTCATTTTGGAAATTAATGCACTTAATTGAGACTGAGACACTGGTTTAAAACTAGTAAAATTACTAGAAGGAGAGATAAGGGGAGAAACAGCCGTGTCAGAAGGAGAGAGGCGAGATCTGATATCTAGTATCTTCTGTACAAAGAAACCTAAGAATTCTATACAGGTCTCGAGATTGCCAACAGGAGCTGAGCAGGTGGCTGGATTAAGAACTGAGTTTATAGTTTTAAAAAGAACTTGTGGCCTGTTTGCATTCATAGCAATTAAATTTGAAAGATATTGAGACTTTTCATCACTGACCGACTTTTGATAGGTGGCAAGACAATCTTTTAAAATTTGATAAGAGACCTGTAGCCCGTCCTTTTTCCACCTGCGCTCAGCCCTTCTGCATTCCCGTCTGAGCACACGGGTAGAGTCATTTAACCAAGGTTGAGAGTTTGATTTAGGTTTTTGCCTTCTAGGCTTCAAAGGGGCAACAATATCCAATGCAGTAGAGCAGGCAGAGTTGAAGACGAGAACCAACTCATCAGTGTTCATATCAGGTGACAAAGAGACCTCACAATTAGAAAAGGTGGTTGAGAATTCTAGTGCAGTAGTGGCATGAAAAACACGGGAGCAGCACACAGGCTGAAAGAGGACGGGCTGTACATATGGAACTGCAGGTTCAAATAAAACAGAATAGTGATCAGAAATACCAGCATCAAATACTTCACATGAATGCATAGAGAGACCACGAGTCAAAATAAGATCTAGTGTGTGGCCCAGGTTGTGAGTAGGAGAAGAGACACACTGTGCGAAACTGAGTGAGTCAATGAGGTTCATAAAATTTTTAACCATAGGTTTAGAGGGGCAGCAAACATGGATATTGAAATCCCCCAGAACCAACAGTCTATCACAGCGTGACACTTGATTTGACAGGAAGTCTGAGAGCTCATGGATAAACGTTGTGTTGACTTTCGGTGGTCTATAAATCAGGATGCAAATTAGAGGACCATTTAGGTCGATGTGCAATAGTTGTGCTTCAAAACTGGAAAAAGTATCTACGGGCAGTAGTTGACATTTAAATGACTTCTTGAAGATTGTAGCTAGACCACCACCAGATCCATTTGGCCTGGGAGTGCTGTAAAAGGAACAGTCAGGAGGAGATAATTCGCCCAGAGACGAAACATCGTCAGATTTCAACCAGGTTTCAGTCACAAACAGAAAATCCAAGGCATAAGATGAGAAGAAGTTGTTCATAATGAATGTTTTATTTGATAGTGATCTAGCATTTACTAGAGCCATTTTCACTGAAGGCTGAGCTGATGCAGAGGAAGTTTTAGCTGGTGATAGGGCCCCAAGTGGGGCATATTCCAGAGAACGGTGATTTGCAGAGTTAATATTTCCGCCTTCTCTGCGAGATTTTGTAGACAGCCGACGAGAGGAAGACCAGACGACGGGAATAATACATCCGTCAACTGAGTCAACTGAGTGAGCTGAAGTAGAGAGCCCAGTACAATGTTTGTGGGAGCCCCGATGTATGTAACGAGGCCGGCGGGCGATACCAAGAGCAGCGCAGTGATTGTAAAGATTAGTGGGCAGCGATGACCGAACTTTAGGGTTCAGATGGTGCAGATCCAACGACGAATAAAAAGTCATGTCATAAAAACCCCACCGGCAAAAAGGCAGCAAAGTTTCTTGAGACAGCGCGCAAAAATAAAAAGAAGCAGATAAAAAAGTTACGTGCAATAAAAAGAGGATGATCATCCTAGAGTCGCGC
This sequence comes from Siphateles boraxobius, assembly GCF_051911475.1. Taxonomy (NCBI): domain Eukaryota; kingdom Metazoa; phylum Chordata; class Actinopteri; order Cypriniformes; family Leuciscidae; genus Siphateles; species Siphateles boraxobius. The sequence continues at coordinate 7,073,027 of NW_027509186.1, read as the reverse complement.
ATACCCAGCCAGATTTTAAACCACGTTAGCCAGCACACCGGGCAGCTGAACTACTACACAGTGCAAGTATGTGGAAGATACAGCCCTTTCTAAGACCATATCAACCTGACTAGCATATGGCAACCAATAGTCCGAGAGAAAGTAGAAGCTTACTCACGGAAAACAGTTGAAGTAGCCTGTTTGCTTCGGTGGCGAAAGCTCGCGTTTGGCAGGTAGCAGCTTGACTGAAGGGATGCAGAGACAATTTTTTAAACAGCACCGTAATTCAGCGTTTAAAATCAGCGTTGAAAAAAAAAAACACGCTTGAGTAGTCCATAATTAGTCCACAGTTTGTCACGAAAACAAAAGGATAGCGAGATAGCGAGAGAGCAGCGGCTGTCAGAACACGCCAGCGTTCGCTCAGACCGGAAGGGCACTCCTTCTTCAGAACGCATGAAAGAGTTTGAGTTTTTTCAAAAGTTCTTCTTAGTTTTCTTCACTAATGGTCTAACCTTTTTAATAGCCCAATTTTGGCAGCAGTTTTTGCTTACGGCCATACCACTTTGGGCACGCCCGATCTCGTCTGATCTCGGAAGCTAAGCAGGTTCGGGCCTGGTTAGTACTTGAATGGGAGACCGCCTGGGAATACCAGGTGCTGTAAGCTTTAAAAAAATAAAAAAATAAAAAAACAGTCCCTGAACTTCTTCAAAAAGCCTTAAAAAGTCTCTGAGATTCTTCAGAAAGCATGAAAGAGTTTGAGTTTTTTCAAAAGTTCTTCTTAGTTTTCTTCACTAATGGTCTAACCTTTTAAATAAGGCCTGGTTAGTACTTGGATGGGAGACCGCATGGGAATACTAGGTGTTGTAATCTTTTTTATGAAAAAAAAAGAGTCCCTGAGCTTCTTCAAAAAGCCTTAAAAAGTCTCTGAGATTCTTCAGAAAGCATGAAAGAGTTTGAGTTTTTTCCAAAGTTCTTCTTAGTTTTCTACACTAATGGTCTAACCTTTTAAATAAGGCTTGGTTAGTACTTGGATGGTAGACTGCATGTAAAGTCTCTGAGATTCTTCAGAAAGCATGAAAGAGTTTGAGTTTTTTCAAAAGTTCTTCTTAGTTTTCTTCACCAATGGTCTGACCTTTTAAATAAGGCCTGGTTAGTACTTGGATGGAAGACCGCATGGGAATACTTAATGTTGTAAGCTTTTTTATGAAAAAAAAAAGAGTCCCTGAGCTTCTTCAAAAAGCCTTAAAAAGTCTCTGAGATTCTTCAGTAAGCATGAAAGAGTTTGAGTTTTTTCAAAAGTTCTTCTTAGTTTTCTTCACTAATGGTCTAATCTTTTAAATAGCCCAATTTTGGTAGCAGTTTTCGCTTACGGCCACACCACTTTGGGCACGCCTGACCTCGTCTGATCTCGGAAGCTAAGCAGGGTCGGGCCTGGTGAGTACTTGGATGGGAGACCGCCTGGGAATACCAGGTGCTGTAAGCTTTAAAAAAAATAAAAAAAATAAAAAGTTTCTTCAAAAGTTCTTCTTATTTTTTTTTCACTAATGGTCTAACCTTTTGAATAAGGGCTGGTTAGTACTTGGATGGGAGACAGCATGGGAATACTAGGTGTTGTAAGCTTTTTTATGAAAAAAAAGAGTCCCTGAGCTTCTTCAAAAAGCCTTGAAAAGTCTCTGAGATTCTTCAGAAAGCATCAAAGAGTTTGAGTTTTTTCAAAAGTTCTTCTTAGTTTTTGTTTCACTACTGGTCTAACCTTTTAAATAAGGCCTGTTTAGTACTTGGATGGAAGACCGTATGGGAATACTTGGTGTTGTAAGCTTTTTTATGAAAAAAAAATAAATAAAAGAGTCCCTGAGATTCTCCAAAAAGCCTTAAAAAGTCTCTGAGATTCTTCAGAAAGAATGTAAGAGTTTGAGTTTTTTCCAAAGTTCTTCTTAGTTTTCTACACTAATGGTCTAACCTTTTAAATAAGGCTTGGTTAGTACTTGGATGGGAGACCGCATGTAAAGTCTCTGAAATTCTTCAGAAAGCATGAAAGAGTTTGAGTTTTTTCAAAAGTTCTTCTTAGTTTTCTTCACTAATGGCCTAACCTTTTAAATAAGGCCTGGTTAGTACTTGTATGGAAGACCGCATGGGAATACTTGGTGTTGTAAGCTTTTTTATGAAAAAAAAAGAGTCCCTGAGCTTCTTCAAAAAGCCTTAAAAAGTCTCTGAGATTCTTCAGTAAGCATGAAAGAGTTTGAGTTTTTTCAAAAGTTCTTCTTAGTTTTCTTCACTAATGGTCTAATCTTTTAAATAGCCCAATTTTGGTAGCAGTTTTCGCTTACGGCCACACCACTTTGTGCACGCCCGATCTCGTCTGATCTCGGAAGCTAAGCAGGGTCGGGCCTGGTTAGTACTTGGATGGGAGACTGCCTGGGAATACCAGGTGCTGTAAGCTTTAAAAAAAAAAAAAAAAAAAAGTTCTTCTTAGTTTTCTTCACTAATGGTCTAACCTTTTGAATAAGGGCTGGTTAGTACTTGGATGGGAGGCCGCATGGGAATACTAGGTGTTGTAAGCTTTTTTATGAAAAAAAAAAAGAGTCCCTGAGCTTCTTCAAAAAGCCTTAAAAAGTCTCTGAGATTCTTCAGAAAGCATCAAAGAGTTTGAGTTTTTTCAAAAGTTCTTCTTAGTTTTCTTCACTAATGGTCTAACCTTTTAAATAGCCCAATTTTGGCAGCTATTTTCGCTTACGGCCATACCACCTTGATCACGCCCGATCTCGTCTGATCTAGGAAGTGTGAGGTGGCAGTTGGGAGAGAGAGGCTCTCCCATGGTCTCCAATTTTTTTGTTTGGAATATTTTGTTTTGTGTATTGGATATTTTTGTTTCCTAAACTCCAAGCAGTTTATCTGCTTGGAGAACATTTTTTTGTCGGAAAATGGACAGATCTCATGGTAAAGACCCAGGAATGGTAAGAGGAACACGGAAAATTTTGGATCCACATGCTATGGACAAAGGATTACGTGAAGGCTACGGATTACATAAGGAGTTTGGAGGACAACAAAGCAGCAGGAACAGCACAGATTATCTAAAAGAAGCAACAGTGGTGATGGATTTAATGGACAATATAGATATTAAAGTTGAGGATATTACCAAAGGAGTGACGGAGAAAGTCGGCTTTGGAAAATTACTGGCAGTGAGGCCTAGGCATGGCTTGGAATATGAACTGACAATGACTGGTGTGGATGTCTGTGATATGTGACCAGTCACAGAAACCAGGGACACAAGTCGGCAGCACAACTTTCGAGCAAAATGAGAAAGAAGAGTTTTTTTTTCAAAATTGGTGATTTTCAATTTTTTGGAGAATCTGTTAATTGAAATCACGAAGAAGCCTCTCCATGTTTGAGATAGCAGTATTGGTATATTTAAAAGCTTACATTTTGAGGTTGAAATCGGCTTGTTTTCGGAGATTCTAGCATGCAGTAGGGGCGTGGCGTGTCATTGTCTGTGTGTATTTCCATACTGAATAACCCGACGCTTTTGCCCCCGCCCTCCAAGTCAACCACATGGCTACTTATTATGCTGTGCTCTGGCCGGCTCTCTCTGATATCAAAATTCAATGAAGATGGATGCCGCAAAGATTGTCGCAGACGAGATGAACCGTCTGGCAGTTACACCGAAAATGTTTTCGCCGCACTTCGTGGGCTCGGGAAACTGAACCGGAGGTATGGGCGCAGCGCGCTCGCCCTCAGTGCTTCAATACGGCGGCTCGGCTCGCTGACAGCGGTTGCTGGCTGTTTCATATGTGACGGAGAATCGAAATAGAGGATGCAGTGATGAAGGCCTGCCGTGCGTGTTTCTGAAATGTAAGTTAAGCTTCATTTGCTCTTTAGTCGTTATTTAAGATGCTGAACCTGCTGATGATATAATGTGCTTGCGGACATTTCATTTGTGTGTGTATACGCACATAAGAAAGTGGTGTAAAGAGATTTGCAACAGTAATTTGAGGAGGTGAAATGTGATTATTTGGAAAATTGCAGAAATGACTGCTTAAAGAAAAATGCCAGCAGGCATTTGCCTCCTACATAAACTTTAATATTGTTGACATTTTGGGCACACGAGCGTTGCGTACTATTTGCGCTATATGTAGGCCTATGGCTTATTGGTCTTTGTTTGTTGTTGCTGGTTTTGCGTTATATGTATATGGCATATTGGTCTTTGTGTGTTGTTGCTGGTTTTGCGTTATACTGTATGTATATGGCATATTGGCCTTTGTGTGTTGTTGCTGGTTTTGCGTTATATGCAGGCTATATGGCATATTGGTCTTTGTGTGTTGTTGCTGGTTTTGCATTATATGTATATGGCATATTGGTCTTTATGTGTTGTTGCTGGTTTCGTGTTATATGCAGGCTATATGGCATTATTGGTCTTTGTGTGTTGTTGCTGGTTTTGCGTTATATGTATATGGCATATTGGTCTTTATGTGTTGTTGCTGGTTTCGCGTTATATGCAGGCTATATGGCATTATTGGTCTTTGTGTGTTGTTGCTGGTACGTTGCAAATAGAGGGGCAGCACAATTGTTTTTCGCCTAGTGCGGCAGAAGTGCACTCATTCGAAGTGTAAAAAAAGCTGTAAAGCACATGGAGGAGCTTTACAGGGGGTATGGCTTATCTAAATGAGATGTAAATGAGCCCTATTGTCACCCCCAGCAGCAGAGACAGGTGAGAACTGCACAATCTTTAGAGCTCGTTTTCTCCTCTTTGAGCTTTTTTAAGTGCCTACTTTAAAATGGCCACAACTTCTCCAAATATTATCAGATTTCCACATGTTACACATCGTTGGAAAGCTTGGATATTACACTCTCAGAATCTATGAATAACTCAAAATGCCCCAGAACCGACTTGTGTCCCTAGTTTCCGTGACTGGTCACATATATTGATGGACGGTTTGGAAATCAAAGCACAACTCTGCGAGGTAAGGAGGTTAGAGGCAAAGGAATACACCGTTTCTTTTCTTCACCTGCCTGCTTATGTTGAGGATAAAATAATTGAGGACAAACTGAAAGCATGGGGTGTTACACCCATAGCAAAACTGAAGAGGAGGCTATATCCTGGGACATCAATAGCAGACAGCACAAGGTATGTTAAAGTCAGGTTTCCAAAAGAGATAACTTCATTTCCGTACAGTACTACATTTGAAACAGCGGATGGCTTGCAGCACTTCAGGGTGATACATGATGGACAGGTAAAACTCTGCAGAATGTGTATGCAGCCTGGGCATGTTTTTAAGGATTGTCCAAAATTCACCTGCTTTGTATGCTCTGAGCAAGGACATTTTGCAAAAAATTGTGTGGCTGAAAGATGTATGGATTGCAAAAATGTGCTCATGAAATGTAATTGTGCTACAGAAAGCGAGAGTGGGAATGTCATTGAAGAGACAGAAACAGGAAATATTAAGAGTAGTGTGGTTGAATTGAAGGAGACAATGAGGGAAGAAAACAATGGTTTTGAACCAAAAGACTGTGGAAAGGGGTGTGGACAAAACAATGAGAAAGGAGAAGGAAAACAGCTTGGGGATATGGAAAAGGTGACTGGTAAACCTGAAATGAGTGAAGGAATGACATATGAATTGAATGTGAAAGATGTTGACATTGACCAGGTAAAGGTGCTGGATGTGTCAACTATAAAACCCAGAAGCAAAGAAAAGGGAAATGTTAAAAATAAACTGAAAAACCAGAGTATGGTAGGACATGTGCTAAGATATGAGAAAATTCCTAATTTAAAGCTTGTGCTAAAAAAACAGAGGTTAAGAAGGTCTGATTTAGAAAAAAATGTGAAGCGCTTGTCTATGGAAGATAAATATTAGGAAATTTAAAATGTGCTATATTGTGAAGGATATGCTATATTGTGAAGGATATGGGAAATTGAAATTAAGATATATGAAAACTGATTTTTTTTGTGTTTCTTTAGTGTGAATGTGAATTTTTGGAAAAATTACTGTTTTTCTTTTTTTTTTTTTTTTTTTAAGTAAAATATAAAAATGAATGTTATGGGAATGGCAAGGGAAGATGTAAATGTAAAATGAAACTAATTAACATGTAACATTTTGTTAAGATGTTAATTGCATGTTTTATGCATAAATGTACTTTGTATAGTTTTTAAATGTAAAACTTTAGTTTTTTAAAATAAAAAATAAAAAAATAAAAAAGCACGCCCGATCTCGTCTGATCTTGGAAGGTAAGCAGGGTCGGGCCTGGTTAGTACTTGGATGGGAGACCGCCTGGGAATACCAGGTGCTGTAAGCTTTTTAAAAAAAAAAGAAAAAAAAAGAGTCGCTGAGCTTCTTCAAATAGCCTTAAAAAGTCTCTGAGATTCTTCAGAAAGCATGAAAGAGTTTGAGTTTTTTCAAAAGTTCTTAGTTTTCTTCACTAATGGTCTAACCTTTTAAATAGCCCAATTCTGGCAGCAGTTTTCGCTTACGGCCATACCACCTTGGGCACGCCCGATCTCGTCTGATCTCGGAAGCTAAGCAGGGTCGGGCATGGTTAGTACTTGGATGGGAGACCGCCTGGGAATATCAGGTGCTGTAAGCTTTAAAAAAAAATTAAAAAAAAAAAGAGTCCCTGAGCTTCTTTAAAAAGCCTTAAAAAGTCTCTGAGATTCTTCAGAAAGCATGAAAGAATTTGAGTTTTTTCAAAAGTTCTTCTTAGTTTTCTTCACTAATGGTCTTACCTTTTAAATAAGGCCTGGTTAGTACTTGGATGGGAGACCGCATGGGAATACTAGGTGTTGTAATCTTTTTTATGAAAAAAAAGAGTCCCTGAGCTTCTTCAAAAAGCCTTAAAAAGTCTCTAAGATTCTTCAGAAAGCATCAAAGAGTTTGAGTTTTTTAAAAAGTTCTTCTTAGTTTTCTTCACTAATGGTCTAACCTTTTAAATAAGGCCTGGTTAGTACTTGGATGGAAGACCGCATGGGAATACTTGGTGTTGTAAGCTTTTTTATGAAAAAAAAAAATGAGTCCCTGAGCTTCTTCAAAAAGCCTTAAAAAGTCTCTGAGATTCTTCAGAAAGCATGGAAGAGTTTGAGTTTTTTCAAAAGTTCTTCTTAGTTTTCTTCACTAATAGTCTAACCTTTTAAATAGGCTAATTTTGGCAGCTGTTTTCGCTTACGGCTATACCACCTTGGGCACGCCCTAGTGGAAGCAGGAAGTGGTACAGCTAGGAGAGTGAGAGCAAACAAAGAGAACTGTGAGTTTGAGAACTATAAACTGAAGCCGTGATTTGATTATAACCTTTTCAAAAAGGGGAACTTGTGTGCAGTGGAGCTATTTACTCCCCAAACAGCGCTTGCTGTTTGGGGATAAATACTTTAAGTACGGAGATGGTGACAGCGCTGGATGACAAAATGGAGGTGGGAAGAGGCCTGCAAAGAAAGAGCTTGAGAGAAAAAAATGAAGAACTGGATCAAAGAGGAAGGAATTATGAAAAGAAGCTCACAGTGCTAGTGCAAATAGAAGGAGAAGAAAGAATAACAATGATGGAGTTGTTGAAGAAAGTGAGAGAAGAATGCGGAGTGGTGATTGGGTGTAGATACAAAACACCAAAAGAATACGAGTTGACAATGGAAGAGGAAAAAGGAAAGGAAAAGTTACTTGACGGATTGAGGATAAAGAAAAGTAGAGTGATGGCGAAAGAGGTGGACTGTTTGGAGATGGTGGTCTCGTTCCTGGGTCTGCCAACATACATTCAGGATGAGGAGATTCTGAGCAAGCTTTCGGAATGGGGAGTCAAAGCAGTCTCAAGAGTGAAGAGGAGAATGTGGCCGGGAACTGAAATCGCCGACGGGACAAGGTTTTTAAAAGTAAAGTTCAATGAGGAGGTAAAGTCACTGCCGTATTCCACAAAGTTTGAGACATTAGGAGGGGTGGAGCATTTTAGGGTAATACACGACAGGCAGGTTAAAGTCTGCCGTTTGTGTATTCAGCCAGGGCACATTGTCAGAGACTGCCCTGGCTTCAGATGTTACAAATGCGACAAGCAGGGACATTACGCAAGAGAGTGCAAGGAGGTGAATTGCAGTATGTGTAATATGCAACCTGGGCTGTGTGTGTGTGAAACGCCGGCGGAGATGGATGAGGAGTCAGATCTGTACGAGGTGGACGAGGAGGTGGAGAGCGAAGGAGAGGAAGGTGCAGCGATTGGAGAAGAAGAGAGAACAGGCTCATGGAGTGGAAAAGGGAGAACTGGGGAGTGGAGAGCGACCGAGAGCGTGAGCAGTCAAGAGGAGGAGGCTCCAGGGCAGAGGCGGAGAGAGAGAGAGAGAAAAAAGAAAGAGAGGGAAGAGGTACCTGGTAAGGAGATGGCAACGAATGACGTGGAGTGTGAAGATGGAGAAGGGGAGACAGCAAAAGGCGAAGGCGAGAGCCAGGAGGGTGATAAAACGAAAAGGCAAGGAGAAAAAACGCGGACGGAAGGAGGTGGAGGAAAGAATGAGGTGCCAGAGAGTCTTGCTAAAGCCGATGAGGAGGAAATGGACACAAGTGAAGGGCAAAGAGTGCAGAAGAAAAGAAAGAAGAAAGAAAGGGTGGAGCAAAATGCAGAAAGTAAGTGCTTGGATGGATCAAAATGAGTGTTAATGTTTTAAAAGCCATATTTTTTGCTATGTGGGGAATTATGAACATTGCTTGTCTGAACAGCAATGGACTACGAGATGGAAATAAGTTGGAGAGTGTGAAGAGAGTACTTAAAGGTGATATACTCTGTCTACAAGAGACACACTGGTCTGATGACATAATGGAAAAGATAAAAAAGAGATGGCAAGGTGATGTTTTTGTCAATCATGGTAATGCAAAAGCACGTGGTGTGGCAACCCTGATAAAAGAAGGGAGGGTTAATAGTGCGAAGGGAGTATATAAGGATGGTAATTGGAGAATTTTAGTGACTGAATTTGTGTTTCAAAATGAGCTCTTCAGGCTGATAAATATATATGCGCCAAATACAGAAAATGAAAGAAAAGAACTATTCAAAGAAATTAAGCCGTTGTGCAAAGGAAATTGTATAGTTGTTGGGGACTTTAATGTATGGTGCACAAGACTGGACGCTTCATGCAGCGCAAACTTTAAGTCTGATGTTTCCAGAAAATTTTTAACGGAGTGGATGAATAATGAGGACATGGTTGATGTTTGGAGGGAAGAGAATCCCTACAAAAAAGAATTCTCCAGAAGACAAATGGTGATGGGGGTTTTGAAGCAAAGCCGTAAAGATTTTTGTTTAACCAAAAGGGAAATGTTAAAATATGTTAAAAATGTTAAATATAAGTTTGTAGGGTTGAGTGACCATGCTATGATGATGGTAAAGATGGGTGTAATCAGGGAAGAGAGGGGAGGGGGAATCTGGTGTTTGAATGCTGACTTGCTAAAAGAAGAGGCGTATAAAGAAAACATTCGAAAATGCATAAATTATGAAATGCAAAACTCATTATTTGAAGAAGACATATGTGAGTGGTGGGAAAAAATGAAAGAGAAAATAAAAAAAGGAGTATTAGATATGCAAAACAAAGGGATTTTATGAGAAGGAGTAAAGTTGAGGCAATGAAAAATGAACTGGAGAGGGAAGCAGAAAAAATAGAAAGAAATCCAGAGCAAGATAAAGAGAGGTTTGTGCGGATAAAAGCAGAGATAGAAGAATCTGAAAATGAGAAAAGTAAGGGTGCAATGATAAGGAGTAGAGCGCAGTATGCGTTAGAGGGAGAAAGAAGCACAAAGTTCTTTTTGAACTTAGAAAAGAAAAAACAGAGGAAAAAGCATATAACAGAACTGGAAAACGAAAAAGGTGACAAGATTACTGATTATGTGGAGATAATAAGTGAAGTAGAACAGTTTTACAGGGGACTATTTAAGAAACAAGGGGTAAAACAGGAATGTGTAGAGGAAGTTTTAAATACTGTGAGTGTGAGGCTAAGTGAAGGGGAAAAAAATGAATGTGAAAGAGATATAGGCATCGAAGAAATAAAAGAAGCTATAAAACAGACAAAAAAAAAAAAAGCCCAGGCTCGGATGGATTAACGCATGAATTTTATAAGGCCTTTATAGAGAATGTAGCTCCAATACTGTGGAAGGTTTATAGAAGTATGGAAGAGGGAAGGGAAATGCCGGAGTCTATGGGGCTAGGAGTAATCACAATATTATATAAAAATAAAGGGAGTCCAATGAAGCTAGAAAATTATAGACCGTTAACTCTCTTAAATACTGATTATAAAATTCTGACAAAAGTATTGGCAAATAGGATAAAAGAGGTTGTTGGGACATTAGTATCACCAAGCCAAGCTTATAGTATAAAGGGAAGAGACATCACAGACACAATTTGCACAATTAGGGATGTAGTAGAAGGGATGGGGAAAGATCGAAAAGGGGGATTGATTTTATCGATAGACTTAAATAAAGCTTTTGACAGGGTGGAACATAGCTTTATAGAACAGGCAATGGCGAAATTTGGTTTTGGGGATAGGATGCAAAAGTGGATAAAATTAATATATGAGAATGCTAAAAGTTGTGTAAAAGTTAATGGGATATTAACTGACCCCTTTCCGTTAGAGAGGTCAGTTAGGCAAGGCTGTCCGCTGTCAGCATTATTGTACTCAATAACAGCCGAGCCGCTGGCGATACTTATCAAAAAAGATGAAGAGATAAAAGGTATCCAAATACCAAATGGGGGATTGAGTGTAATACATCAATATGCAGATGACACTACGTTTACGGTTAGGGACATAGAGAGGATAAACAAAATAAGGAAACAGATAGAAAAATATGGGAAAGCGTCAGGTGCAAAAATAAATGTGGAAAAATCAGAGATAATGAGTATAGGAGGAGTGATGGTTGAAGGGGCTGATGTTCCATTTAAAATAACGAAAGACTTTATAAAAACTTTATGTAAATATAGGAGAGGATGTAAAAGAGGCAAGAGATGCAACATGGTCGGGAGTGCTAAATAAAATCAAACAAGTATTACAGTTTTGGAGACTAAGAGAATTAAGGCTAAGAGGCAAGGTGGTAGTGGTTAATTATTTATTGTTAACTAAATGTAATTATGTGATGGGAGCAATTGATTTACCTGACTGGGCGTTAAATGGAATAAAAGAGGCTGTGAATACTTTTGTGTGGGGTGGGAAAGGAGTGAAAATATCATCAAAAACATTAATTGCAGATTACATCGAGGGGGGTTTGAGGTTGATAGATTTAAATGTAAAAAGGAATGCAATAAGAGTTAAAACAATAAAAAAGTATTTATATGGCAAAATAGAATATGGATGGAAGGGGTATATGAGAAAATATTTAAATGAAGGTGTAGGTTGTGGTGAAGAAGGGTTGTTCATGGTGTTAAAAAAGCCAATGATAGAAAAGCTGCCTTTATTTTATCAAGAAGGGTTTATTGCATGGGCTGAGTTTGTGGTGAATGTAAACTATGAATGTGAAAACATAAACCAAGTACACAATCAGCCAATATTCCTGAACCCAAGAATAAGGAGGGGAGGGAAAATGCTCTACAACAGGCTATTCATGAGAGCGGGGGTAAGGAAAGTAAAAGACTTGGCATACGAATATGTGAAAGGTTTCTTACCAAATAGGGCAATATATGATTGTGTGGTGGGGTGGGATGATGAAATTGAGGAAGCAAAAGTGGATGGTGAATGTGAAAACATTAAAAAAAGCCTGCCTGAAAAGTGGGTAGAAGGGATTGAAAGAGAAACTGCCAAAGTGGGATATTGGGGAATCCCTGAAATGTATATTGTGGAAAATGAGGAAAAAAAGTTTTTGCGGGAAATAAATGTGAAAACGATATACAAAATAATGGTGAAAAAGGAAATCAAAATGCCTGCATCAGAGGCGGTGTGGCCAAGAGTTTTTCCTGGCTTGAAAGAAAAGACAATATGGAGAAACTTAAATGTAAAATATAACGGATTGGACTGTGAGAACTTGGACTTCAAACTGAGACACAATAGAATATACACAAAGGTGGTTATTCATCAAATAAACAAAAATGTGAGTAGAGAGTGTGACATGTGCGAGACAGAGCCAGAAACTCTGATGCGTATTTTCTTTGAGTGCAAGGAGCTTGAGGAGTTACATGCAAAAATGAAAAAACTGATAGAAGATGGAATGGGAAAAGAGGTAGTAGGGGATAAGTGGAAAAAACTGTTTTTATTTGGTGAAAATACAAATTATAAGGATAAGAAGGTGAATTTATGGAATTTAATTTTGAGTAATGCAAGGTATGCAATATGGCTGAGGAGGAATATGGCATACTTTGAAAGAAAGAAAGTGGATGTGATTGATGTTTTCAAGAGTGTTGTTAGAAAGAATGTGTTTACAATGTGGAAATACCTAAGCAATGATGAATTTGAAAGAGCATTTGTAGAAGAAAGTGGATTTATAAGTACAAAAGAAGGGTTAAGTTTAAAATTCTGAGAAGAAATGTGGCTAAGTTGGTTAATTAATTAATTATTATTATTTTTTTATTTTTTTTATTTTTGTATCTTTGGTGTTTTTTTTTGGAGTGATGTAATATGGCTTAAATTCAAAGTATATGCTGTAAATGCTAAAAGGATCTAATATGAAATAAGTTTGAGAATATTAGGTATGAAATATGAGTTATGTAAATATTAATTTTGTACCTTTTGATAATAAAAAAAAAAAAAAAAAAAAAAAAAGCACGCCCGATCTCGTCTGATCTTGGAAGGTAAGCAGGGTCGGGCCTGGTTAGTACTTGGATGGGAGACCGCCTGTGAATACCAGGTGCTGTAAGCTTGTTAAAAAAATAAGAAAAATAAAGAGTCGCTGAGCTTCTTCAAATAGCCTTAAAAATTCTCTGAGATTCTACAGAAAGCATGTGTCACGGTAGATGTATTCGCTGGTTCCTTCTAGTCTTGTGTTTATGTTGTTGTATGAGTGCACGTGTGCAAGGGGCGTGTCTGTATGTCATTACCTGATCCACTCCAGCTGTTCATCATTACAATCACCAGCTGCAGTTCATCTCACCACGCTTCTTAAACTCACCGCTGTTCTCTCACCTTTGTCAGATCGTTGTTTGATGTTCCCCTGTCTTCTGGTTCGTGTTCCTGCCTGGTGTTTCCTGTTCGTCGTCTTCCGTGTGGATTTGGATCGTCTCACCGTTTGTCTGCACGTCACCGGTATTGACCATCGAAGTCCCTGCGTCACCTATCTCCACCTGGCTCACTGCACCCTGGACTTGTGTGTTTTGTGCTAAAATAAATATTGTATTATACTCGCGATTGCTTCCTGTGTTTCTGCTTAACATGACAGAACGATCTGACCATGGTATGGAAGCAGCGAGCGCCTCGTCATCCTCACTCGAAGAGTTCATCCATCACAGCATCCGTAGAATGGACTCGCAAGAGAAGGAGATTGGAGATACGGGCCGTGCAGTTCAAGCCCTGGTGACGCAGGTGTCCGAGCTCACCCAGCAGATCCAGCGCCTACGACCTCCCACTGCGCCACCCACACCGGCCGTTCCTCCCGCATCATCAGGAAGCCCCTCCCAGTCAGAACCCCGGCTACCCACCCCAGAGGCATACTCAGGTGAACCGTCATTTTGTAGAGCCTTTTTGACTCGATGTTCTATGCACTTTGCCCTGCAACCTCACACTTTTCAGACCGAGCAAGCCAAAGTGGCGTTTGTGCTCACGCTATTGACTGGGAGAGCGGCACTCTGGGGAACGGCGGTGTGGGAAAACCAAAATCCATGCTGTGCCTCGTTCCAGACCCTCGCCGCCGAGATGAGACTGGTTTTTGACCGTGCGGTCACTGGAAGAGAGGCGGCCAGAACATTGGTCGAGCTACGGCAGGGAAGAAGATCAGTGTCCGAGTTTTCCATCGAGTTCCGGACCTTGGCGGCAGAGTGTGGATGGAACGAGGAGGCGCAGTGGGACATGTTCCTGCATGGGCTGGCTGACCACGTCCAGAAGGAGATCTACGCCCTGGATCTTCCCACTACCCTCAACGGACTCATTGATCTGGCCCTGCGGGTGGACGCTCGGCTGTCCAGAGTCGAGCGTCGAGCCACGCCCACCCGCACACTTGAGGCAGCCAACGGGCTACGATCCAGCGGCAGGGACGTGGTCAGCCCCGTCTACGATCACGAGCCCATGCAGGTGGGTCGAGCTCGGCTTTCCCGGGAGGAGAGGGAGAGGCGGAGGTCCCAGGGCCTTTGCCTGTACTGCGGAGGAGCCGGACACTACGCCTACAACTGTCCGGTAAAAGGCCCAGCCCGATAGTAAACATGAGGCTACTATCGGGTGGGATCTCCGCCAGGAAGACCTCATCCACGACAAGATCTACCTCCACCCTCCTCTCGGTAAGACTAAGATGGTCAGTCCACCAGCACGATTGTCAAGCACTGTTGGATTCGGGGGCCGAAGGAAATTTCATGGACCATAATTTTGCACGCAGATTTCAGATTCCCATCAAACCCCTCCCACAGCAGATTGCAGTTCATGCACTCAACGGACAAGAACTTCCCACCATCTCATTATCCACTGAAGAAATCACTCTCATCACCTCTGGCAATCACTCGGAAACTATTTCATTTTTTATTCTGGATTCACCCCTGGCACCCGTTGTTCTAGGACACCCATGGCTCATTCAACACAACCCCCGAGTGGACTGGATACATAGATCTGTGCTGGAGTGGAGTCAGGAATGTCATAGGTCTTGTCTCGTCTCTGCTTGTTCGTCTGTACCTGTTTCTGTGTTTCAGGAGGAAGCAGGGGATTTGTCTAACGTGCCCGCGGAGTATCTGGACCTGAAGGAAGTGTTCAGTAAGTCTCGTGCTGCTTCTCTCCCTCCGCATCGTCCCTACGACTGTGCAATAGATTTACTCCCAGGTAAGTCTCCGCCTAAGGGCAAGTTATATTCGCTTTCGATTCCTGAAAGAGAGGCTATGGAGAAATATATTTCTGATTCTCTAGCAACCAAGTTCATTCGCCCTTCCTCTTCTCCAGCGGGGGCGGGGTTTTTTTTTGTGGGGAAAAAGGATGGTTCTCTGCGACCTTGCATTGATTACCGAGGGCTGAATAACATCACGGTAAAGAATACTTATCCTTTGCCGTTGATGTCTTCAGCCTTCGAGAGGTTGCAGGGAGCATCCATCTTCACCAAATTGGACTTACGTAACGCTTATCATTTGGTCCGCATCAGGGAGGGTGATGAGTGGAAGACTGCGTTTAACACCCCTAGGGGGCACTTTGAATATTTGGTCATGCCGTTTGGGCTGTCCAACTCCCCAGCAGTTTTCCAGGCACTGGTCAATGACGTGTTGCGAGATATGATCGATCAATTCATATATGTCTACCTGGATGACATATTGATTTTTTCTGCATCTCTCCAGGAGCATGTGCAGCACGTCCGACGAGTGCTTCAGAGGTTGCTAGAGAATGGGCTTTTTGTCAAGGCGGAGAAATGCGATTTTCATGCACAGTCTGTTCCTTTTTTAGGATACATCGTGTCGTCTGAGGGGATGCGGATGGACCCTGAGAAGATTAAGGCTGTGGTGGATTGGCCAAGTCCAGATTCCCGCAAGGCCCTGCAGAGGTTTCTGGGGTTCGCCAATTTCTACCGGCGATTCATTCGCAACTTCAGCCAGCTGGTCGCGCCTCTGACTGCCTTGACCTCCCCCAGAACTGCGTTCAGGTGGTCCGACACAGCCGAGACTGTGTTCAAGAAACTCAAAGGCCGCTTTGTTTCAGCCCCCATTCTAATTACCCCTGATTCATCACGTCAGTTCGTGGTGGAGGTCGACGCATCAGAGGTGGGAGTAGGGGCGGTGTTATCTCAGCGTTCACCTGTAGACGACAAGATGCATCCTTGCGCGTTTTTGTCCCATCGTTTATCTCCAGCCGAACGTAATTACGACATTGGTAATAGAGAGTTGTTGGCAGTCAAGTTGGCGTTGGAGGAGTGGCGACACTGGTTAGAAGGGTCGGGGGTACCTTTTATCGTCTGGACTGATCATAAGAACCTCGAATATATCAGAACTGCTAAAAGATTGAACTCCAGGCAGGCTCGGTGGGCACTTTTTTTCGGTCGTTTTGATTTTTCTCTCCAATATCGTCCGGGTTCTAAGAACATCAAACCCGACTCACTTTCTCGTATATTTGATTTTTCCGGTCGCCCGTCCACTCCCGAGTGTATTTTACCCGAAACCGTATTTGTTTCAACACTCACATGGGAGGTCGAAGCGAAGGTCAAAGAGGCCTTGGAAGGGGTAACGCCTCCGCCCGGGTGTCCACCGAACCGATTATTTGTGCCGGAGGGCTTACGGTCTGACGTTATCCACTGGGGTCACAGCTCCAACGTAGCTTGTCATCCAGGAATTAATCGCACTGGATTTCTAGTCAAGCAACGATTCTGGTGGCCACTTATGGCTCGTGACATTCGCGATTTTGTTTTGGCTTGCTCTGTTTGTGCCACGGGTAAGTCTTCCAATCGACCTCCAGATGGGCTACTTCAACCGCTGCCGGTGCCTTCGAGACCTTGGTCCCATATCGCTCTAGATTTTATTACCGCCCTCCCACCCTCCCAGGGTAACACAGTAGTTTTAACTGTGGTGGACCGATTCTCGAAGGCAGCACATTTCATTCCCTTACCCAAATTACCTTCAGCTAAGGAGACAGCGGCTACGGTCGTAGATCATGTCTTTCGGTTACATGGCCTCCCGATAGACGTGGTCTCCGACCGGGGACCCCAGTTCGTGTCCAAATTTTGGCGAGAATTTTGTAGATTACTGGGGGCGACGGTTAGTCTGTCATCTGGGTTTCATCCCCAGAGCAATGGTCAAACAGAGAGAGCCAACCAAGATTTGGAGAGAATGTTGCGATGTTTGGTTTCCAGAAATCCTTCGTCTTGGAGTCAACAACTGTCTATGGTGGAGTACGCACACAACACGTTGCCAGTGTCAGCGACGGGCCTATCTCCGTTTGAGTGTAGTGTAGGTTACCAGCCACCAATTTTTCCCAGTCTGGAATCCGAGGTTGCGGTTCCCTCCGCTCACGCCTTTGTCCAGAGGTGTCACCGCACCTGGACTAGAGCCCGGGAGACTCTACTCCAGGTGGGGGCGCGCACCAAGGCCAAGGCCGATCGCCACCGGTCAAAGCCTCCCGTATACGTCGTTGGTCAAAAAGTGTGGCTCTCAACTAAGAACATTCCTCTTCGCACCGTTTCTAATAAACTTGCTCCCAAATTTATTGGCCCGTTTCCTGTCACCAAGATTATTAGTCCGGTGGCAGTCCGCCTCAAACTACCTCCTGCGTACAGGAGGGTTCATTCCGTGTTCCATGTATCTAAAATCAAGCCCGTTTTTCATTCTCACATTAATCCGCCTGTCCCGGTTCCTCCCCCACCGCGGCTCGTAGATGGGGAGACCACATATTCGGTCAACCGTATTCTGGACTCTAGGCGGAGGGGACGCGGATTTCAGTACTTGGTGGACTGGGAAGGTTACGGTCCGGAGGAGAGAAGTTGGGTTCCTGCTAGGGACATCCTGGATCACTCCCTTATCGATGATTACAATCGGCAGGTAAGGGAGTCTGAGAACGCCAGGAGGCGTTCTTAGGAGGAGGGGTACTGTCACGGTAGATGTATTCGCTGGTTCCTTCTAGTCTTGTGTTTATGTTGTTGTATGAGTGCACGTGTGCAAGGGGCGTGTCTGTATGTCATTACCTGATCCACTCCAGCTGTTCATCATTACAATCACCAGCTGCAGTTCATCTCACCACGCTTCTTAAACTCACCGCTGTTCTCTCACCTTTGTCAGATCGTTGTTTGATGTTCCCCTGTCTTCTGGTTCGTGTTCCTGCCTGGTGTTTCCTGTTCGTCGTCTTCCGTGTGGATTTGGATCGTCTCACCGTTTGTCTGCACGTCACCGGTATTGACCATCGAAGTCCCTGCGTCACCTATCTCCACCTGGCTCACTGCACCCTGGACTTGTGTGTTTTGTGCTAAAATAAATATTGTATTATACTCGCGATTGCTTCCTGTGTTTCTGCTTAACATGACAGCATGAAAGAGTTTGAGTTTTTTCAAAAATTCTTAGTTTTGTTCACTAATGATCTAACCTTTTAAATAGCCCAATTCTGGCAGCAGTTTTCGTTTACGGCCATACCACCTTGGGCATGCCCGATCTCGTCTGATCTCGGAAGCTAAGCAGGGTCGGGCATGGTTAGTACTTGGATGGGAGACCGCCTGGGAATATCAGGTGCTGTAAGCTTTAAAAAAAAAATTAAAAAAAAGAGTCCCTGAGCTTCTTTAAAAAGCCTTAAAAAGTCTCTGAGATTCTTCAGAAAGCATGAAAGAGTTTGAGTTTTTTCAAAAGTTCTTCTTAGTTTTCTTCACTAATGGTCTTACCTTTTAAATAAGGCCTGGTTAGTACTTGGATGGGATACCGCATGGGAATACTAGGTGTTGTAAGCTTTTTTATGAAAAAAAAGAGTCCCTGAGCTTCTTCAAAAAGCCTTAAAATGTCTCTAAGATTCTTCAGAAAGCATGAAAGAGTTTCAGTTTTTTCAAAAGTTCTTCTTAGTTTTCTACACTAATGGTCTAACCTTTTAAATAAGGCTTGGTTAGTACTTGGATGGGAGACCGCATGTAAAGTCTCTGAGATTCTTCAGAAAGCATGAAAGAGTTTGAGTTTTTTCAAAAGTTCTTCTTAGTTTTCTTCACTAATGGTCTAGCCTTTTAAATAAGGCCTGGTTAGTACTTGGATGGAAGACCGCATGTGAATACTTGGTGTTGTAAGCTTTTTTATGAGAAAAAATAAAAGAGTCCCTGAGATTCTTCAAAAAGCCTTAAAAAGTCTCTGAGATTCTTCAGAAAGCATGGAAGAGTTTGAGTTTTTTCAAAAGTTCTTCTTAGTTTTCTTCACTAATGGTCTAACCTTTTAAATAGCACAATTTTTGCAGCAGTTTTCGCTTACGGCCATACCACCTTGGTTACGCCGGATCTTGTTAGTGGTACGATCCAGGAAATGAGTTGGCAGTTGGGAGAGAGAGGCTCTCCCATGTGCTCTCTGTTAGTTATTTTCTTGTTTTTTTTATTTTTCAAGTTTGTTTTGTTGAGTTTAAACATCTCCCAGCAGTAGTTTGCTGTCTGGTGAGTTTTGTTAATTTGATTTGAACAATGGACGGATTAAATGCAAAGAAATGGACATGGCAGGAGAAGGACGAAAGTTAATGGATAATGGAGCGGAAAAAAGACGACGAGCTGGACACGGGCGAATGGATTCTACCAAAGTTTATTCTAGAGAGGCGATGGGGATTGTGGATATTGCGGATTTGAGAGATGCAGGAGCGGAGGACATTATAAAAGCGGTGAATGAAAGGATTGGAGAAGGAAAGATTCTGGCAGTGAGACCGAGACATGGGAAGGAATATGAAATAACACTGACAAACAAAGATGACTGCGGGAACTTGGACGAAGGACTGAAGATAAAAGGACAATTGTATGGAATAAGACAACTACTACAAGTAAGAGAACGTGTGGTTTATTTTATACATTTGCCTGTTTATATTGATGACTCAGAAATTGTAGAAAAATTAACACAATGGGGAGTAGCACCAGCATCTGACATCAAGAGAAGAAAGTATCCGGGCACTGAAATTGCAGATGGTACTAAGGGTGAAATTCCCTAAAGAGGTAATATCCCTCCCATATAGCGCAAAATTTGAAACGGAGGACGGAACACAATACTTCCGGATCATGCATGATCGTCAGGTTAAAACCTGTCGATTGTGCACTAATCCAGCGCACGTGTTCAAAGATTGTCTGGAGTTCAAATGTTTCCAGTGTGAGGAACAAGGACATTTTGCGCGGGATTGCAATGCTTTAAAGTGCCCGGATTGTAGAAAGGTGATGGTAAGATGTGAGTGTTTAATAGAGGATCAGGTTGAAATGCAAAATGCAGAGTCAGAGGATGTAGGGAGGCAAATGTTGAAAGAAACTGAATTGGAAAATGTTAGAGAGATTGAGAAAGAAAATGTAGGGAACAAAGAGACTAATGTGGAAAATCAGAAGGAAATGGAGGAGGAGGAAGTTTTGGTTGAATTAGAAGAGACAATGACTTGATATTCAAATTAATTAACCAATCATACCATTGATCAGCTCTACCAAACTACGATGTCTTTTTTTTCCATTAATAAACAAACATTGTTAAGTTGTTTTGATTGATACTGTGAAGCAGCTTTGATACAATCTGTATTGTGAAAAGCGCTATATAAATATATTTGACTTGACTTGACTTGACAATGAGTGAAGAAAACAATGTTTTTGAACCAAAAGACTGTGGAAAGAGGTATGGACAAAACAATGAGAAAGGAGAAGAAAAACAGCACGGGAATGAGAAGAAGGTGAATGATATACCTGAAATTAATGAAAAAAGGATACATGAACTGAGTATAGCATCAATGCAAGAACCTGAGCAAATGTGCAGTGGGGATCTGGGAGAGAGCCCATGGCTCGATGTTGACTTGGACCATTTGACTTTGGTGGATGCGTCTACTATAAAATCCAGAAGTAAAGAAAGAAAAAATGTCACCAAAAATAAACCGAAAAACCAGAGTATAGGAGGACATGTGCTCAGATATAAGGAAATTCCCAATTTAAAGCTTGTGCTAAAAAAACAGAAGTTAAGGAGGACTGATTTAAAGGAAAAGAGAAAAGTTATTGAAAATTATTTAGAGTATGAATCAGGGCCGGCCCTGGCCGATTTGTTGCCCTAGGCAAGATTTTACCTGGTGCCCCATGCATCACAGCCCATTTCGCCCTGTCATTGTGTTCATGATTATTTATCCTATATATATATATATATATATATATATATATATATATATATATAGGCCTACACACACACATTACAGCCTAAACACAAATAGCAAGAGCATTACACCTAGCATTCAAGTCAAGTCCCATTTATTTCTATAGCGCTTTTTACAATATAGATTATTTCAAGGCAGATTTACAGCTTTACAGTTTTGTTGCGTTTATAATTTTGTTCAGTATATACAGCCGCTAGCAAAAGTGTTTGTTTTGCAGTTGATGGCAGCAATCTTCCACTAAACTATGGCACGTTTCATGTTTTCACCATGAATGAAACTGCGAAATGTCTTCTTTAATGTTAATTTTACATAAAACGTTGCTACTTTTAATAAACCTGTAGCCTATATAATTATCATTAATAATTTTGGCAAATAAATTTGAAAATTGCCATATATCCCCCTCAAAACTGCACAACTGTAGAGTAAAACATTAATTAATAAAAGTGATAGTGAATGCATCCAAAAAAACTGACGTGATGGTTACAAATCACACTGTCTGGGGCCTCTGAAGAACTCAGAACAATTGTTAGCTTAAAGTTCAAGGTAAAAATAACTGCCATTAAATTATATATCTTACTACTATGCAATTAGATAAACTGTTCATTCATTACATTACCTCTGTCTTTATCCCCTTTTATCCTCTTCTTTTCCGTTTGGCACTGTAACTATTGCAGAATATAATGCTAATCTAAAAGATGTCATGTAAATTTGGCCATCCGTCACAATCAGGTAACTTTCACCGTGTCTAGACCTGGCGCAAGCTGCCAGGCCCGTTTCTACGGGGTACTTGAGTGTGTTAAGTGCCCTCAAACGAAAGAAATGCTGTCTACATTGGATGCAGCGAGGTGCGACGCTACACAACAAATTACCAACAGTAAACTGATCGCGCGCGCTCTGTTTCTGACGCACTTCAAGCACTCGCTGGGCGGGGGAAGATTGATAAGCCGGACCGGAGTCGGGGGACTTAGTTAAGTTTTTGTGGAGTTTTTTTTTTTTTTTTGCTTTATTTTGTAGTATTTTAAATGAATGATTTTAAAATAGTATTAGTATATAAAATGACTCGTTCACTCATTTGGCGCCCCTATTGAGTGGCGTCCCTAGCATTTGCCTAGTCTGCCTATGCCACGGGCCGGCCCTGGTATGAATAAGACATATGTAGATTGATTTCCCTGTTTTTGATTAGTGTGGTGGAGTTTTTTTTTTTGAAACATTACATGTTTTTCTAAAAGTTTATTTAAAAAAAATGAATGTTAAGAGAATGATAAAAGAAGATGAAATTAACTTAAAAAAAAAAAAAAAAGGCACGCCTGATCTCGTCTGATCTCGGAAGCTAAGCAGGGTCGGGCCTGGTTAGTACTTGGATGGGAGACCGCCTGGGAAAACCAGGTGCTGTAAGCTTTAAAAAAAAAAAAAAAAAGAGTCCCTGAGCTTCTTCAAAAAGCCTTAAAAAGTCTCTGAGATTCTACAGAAAGCATGAAAGAGTTTGAGTTTTTTCAAAAGTTCTTCTTAGTTTTCTTCACTAATGGTCTAACCTTTTAAATAAGGCCTGGTTAGTACTTGGATGGGAGACCGCATGGGAATACTAGGTGTTGTAAGCTTTTTTATGAAATAAAAAGAGTCCCTGAGCTTCTTCAAAAAGCCTTAAAAAGTCTCTGAGATTCTTCAGAAAGCATGAAAGAGTTTGAGTTTTTTCAAAAGTTCTTCTTAGTTTCCTTCACTAATGGTCTAACCTTTTAAATAGCCCAATTTTGGCAGCAGTTTTCGCTTACGGCCATACCACCTTGGGCACGCCCGATCTCGTCTGATCTCGGAAGCTAAGCAGGGTCGGGCCTGGTTAGTACTTGGATGGGAGACCGCCTGGGAATACCAGGTACTGTAAGCTTTTTAAAAAATAAAAAAAAGAGTCCCTGAGCTTCTTCAAAAAGCCTTAAAATGTCTCTGAGATTCTTCAGAAAGCATGAAAGAGTTTGAGTTTTTTAAAAAGTTCTTCTTAGTTTTATTCACTAATGGTCTAAAAGGTTAGGGACTTTAAAAAAAAAAAAAAGCTTACAGCACCTGGTATTCCCAGGCGGTCTCCCATCCAAGTACTAACAGGCCCGACCCTGCTTAGCTTCCGAGATCAGACGAGATCGGGCGTGCCTTTTAAAAAAAAAATGTTATTATCAAAAACATCAATTATTACAATAATTAGCACGTTACATTAAATACATTGGTAATTGCTCAGAACTTGATGTTCATTTTCTTTCCATCATCCACATTTATCAGGTCACAATCCGTTAAAAATATTCTTCAAAATCATCCTTCTCCAAGTACTTCCACATAAGGTAAGCATTTTTCCTCAACACCTGTTCGAACATTGTACATATTTCCACACTTTTCGCTTCATAAAAAGCTAAGTTCCTCCTTGCCCATACTGCGTATCTTGCATGACTCAATATTTATTTACACAGATTCACTTTCTTATCTTTATTACCCACAGAATCTCCAAATAAAAACAGTGTTTTCCACTCATCTTGCCCAACGTTTTTCCCCCCAGTTCTCCTTAAATATTGCTTTTAACTTTCCACAGAAGTCCTCAAGTTCCCTGCACTATAAAAAGATATGCATCAGTGTCTCTGGAGCAGATTTACACACATCACAATCCCTATTTATGTTCCTATTTATCTGGTGGAGTACCACTTTCGTGTAAATTCTGTTGTGTCTTAACTTAAAATCCAAGTTTTCACACTCAAGTCCATTGTATTTCACACACAGATTTTTCCAAATTTCTTTGACATTTAAACCAGGGAACACCTTCTGCCACACAATTTCTGATGCTGGTACTTTTATCTCCTTTTTCAACATGAACTTATACATCATATTTGTGGACACCCCTCCTAGTAATTTTTCCCCATCACCTCCATAAAAATACAAAACTGGCAATCCCCACTCCCCAGGTTTAACATTTTCGTTTTCAATTCTCTTTGTCCAGGCTCTGGGCAAGCTCATTTTGATGTTTTCACACATCGAGTCCACTTTTGACATTTCAATATCATCATTCCATCCCGCAACACAATCATATATAGCTCTATTAGGTAAAAACCCTCTTACGTACTCGTATGCTAGATCTTTTACTTGTCTCACTCCTGCTTTTATATACAACTTGTCATAAAACATTCTCTCTTTCATTTTAATTCTTGGATTTAAAAAAATTGGCTGATTTAAAACTTGATTTATATTCTCACATTCAAATTGTATATTTCCCAAAACTTCTGCCCATGCACTAAGCACTTCCTGGTAAAACAGGGGCACTTTGTCATACATTGGCTTTTTTAGTTCCATAAAAAGCCCTTCTTCCCCACACCCACTACATTTGTCCAACACCTCCTTCATATAACCATTCCATCCATACTCCTCTTTCCCACATAAATACTTTTTCACCAATTTTTCACCCTTATTGCCTTCTTTTTAACTTCTAAATCAATCAATTCTAATCCTCCTCCTTTTTTGCTCGCGATTAATGTTTTCCTTGCTATTTTCACTCCCTTCCCTCCCCACATAAAATCATTTGTTATTTCAGTCACCTCGTTCATTACCCATTTTGGCAAATCAGCAGCACCTAAAATAGAGTTACATTTGGAAAGCAACAAAGAGTTCACCAGCATGACTTTCCCTCTTAACATAACTTCCCTTAATTTCCAAAATTGGAGTACTTGTTTAATTTTATTTAAAACGCCTGTCCATGTGGCATCCCCTCTGCATTCTTAGCATTTTCTCCAATCTGCACACCTAAATTATTAACATAACCCGATGTAGTTTTAAAAGGTATATCACACCCTCTCAAGTCTACCCCTCCTATGCTCATTATTTCAGACTTTTCTACATTTATTTTTGCTCCTGACGCTTTCCCATACATTTCAATGTGCCCCATTATCTTCTTTATACTCTCTACATCCCTAATTGTAAATGTCGTGTCATCCGCATACTGGTGTATCACACTCTCACAACTGTTTGGAATTTTAATGCCCCTTATCTTTTTATCTGCTCGTACCATTATCGCTAACAGTTCAACCGAGATTGAGTATAGCAATGCAGACATCGGACATCCTTGTCTCACTGATCTCTCGATCGGAAAAGGGTCTGTTAAAACTCCATTTACTTTCACACAACTTTGCGCTTTACTGTATAACAGACTTATCCATCCCAGCATTTTATTCCCGAACCCAAATCTCCTCATTGCTTGTTCTAAAAAGTCGTGTTCCACTCTATCGAATGCCTTGTTTAGATCTACACATAAAATTATTCCGCCTTCCCAATCCTCCCCCATCCTGCACACAACATCCCTTACTGTACAAACTGTGTCGGTTATATCCCTCCCTGGGATGTTATAGGCCTGATTTGGTGCTATTATGGTCCCTATTACTTTCTTTAGTCTATTTGCTAAAATCTTTGTTAAAATTTTATACTCTGTGTTTAAAAGACTTAGAGGCCTATAATTTTCTAATTTGAGTGGACTCCCTTTATTTTTATACAGAATCGTTATCATCCCTATACACATAGATTTTGGCACTTCTTTTTTGTCCTTCATCTCCGTATACTTTCTCACCAATATCGGTGCCAAAATTTTCATAAAAGTTTGATAAAATTCATGTGTTAAACCATCCGCTCCCGGGCTTTTATTTGGCTTTGTCTGCTGATTGCCTCTTCTACCTCTTATAGAGTTATGTCTCCCTCACACAACTCCCTATCCCCATCCTTAAGACTTACATTTACATGATCTAATACCTTATCTATATCCTCTTGTTTTACATTCCCTTTCTTAAATAAATTACTATAAAACTCTTCTACCCTTTCTATTATTTCTACATAATCCGTAACTTTTCCCAGCTTTCCATTTTCCAACTCCGTAATGAACTTCCTCCACTGTTTTTTCTTCTCTAAATTCATAAAATATTTTCTACATCTCTCTCCTTCTAAAACATATTGTGCCCTACTTCTTATTTTTCACCTTCACATTTTTCTTTTTCACACACCTCAATTTCTTCTTTTATCTGACAATAATGTTCCTTTGTATATTCAGGATTATTTTCAATTTCCCGGCTTCTTCCTCCAATAACCTATACATATTGTCTAGTTTACATTTTCTCATGTGATTCCTCTGTTTAGAGTATCTAATACTCTACTGTTTAATATACCCCACCATTTACATATATTTTCTTCGTATAAGTAGTTTTCCATTTCATCTTTAATACATTTCTCTATTCTTCTTCTGTACGCATCTTCCCTTAATAAGGCAGAATTTAGACACCAAGTACCCCCACCTTTTATTTTTGAGTTTCCCCCTAATTTGATTGTCATAACTGCATGGTCATTTATACCTGTAAAATTATAACATACACTCTATATATTTTGTAAATTGTCCCTTTTAACCAGACATAGATCTATTCTACTTTGCTTTAATTCACCCATCACCATTTGCCTCCTTGAAAATTCTCTCTTAAAAGGGTTTTCCTCCCTCCAGGCATCTACCATATCTTTACTCTGCATTAAACCTTTTGAACATTTCCTAGAAGTATCTTCTTTAAACACCATATTTTTAGCCATGTCTAATCTAGTACATTTCACATTAAAATCACCCACCATTATACAATTCCCAATACATAAAGGCTTCAACATCATAAAAACCTCTTTTCTTTCTGTTTCCACATTTGGAGCATACACGTTAACTAGTCTATATTTATCATTTTGAAGTGTAAAATCAATCCCTAATACCCTCCCCTCACCATCATTTTGTATTTGTTTTATATTGCACATCCACCCTTCTCTAATCAACACAGCTACTCCACGGGCGTTTTGCGTGCCATGATTAACATATATTTCTTTGTCCCAAATCCTCTTTATATCGCCCATTATATCATCTGTCCAGTGCGTCTCTTGCAGACATACTACTTGTGCATTCAATACACTCATCACTTGTTTAAACTTGTCCATATCCCTCAAACCATTACAGTTCAAGCATGCAATGCTTGATACTTCATTCATTATGACAATAATAGAAAATAATAACATAAACATAAATATTTCTCTTGATTAGATTAACGTCTTACTTTTTGGCGTTGCCTTCTCCACCTTCCCCTTTTTTCCTCTTAAGCACCTTTGAGACCGTTTCTTTTGTCCCTGTTGTGTCCATTATGTCCACCAAGATAGCCTCATGTACAATCATCTCTTCTTCCCCTTCTCCTTCTCCTGTTCCTTCTTGTACTCCCACCGACACTCCTTCTTTTCTCAATCCTCTTTCACGTTGGCTTTTGCTCTCATCCTTCTTGTCCCTCCCACCACCGGTGGTTGACATTTCGTTATCCATCCCAGGTCATGCGTTATTCCGCTCTCCGCTACTTTTCCCAGATCCACCTGCTTCCAGAACGCCTTCCAGCTTGCTCTACTCCTCACCTCCATCCTCACCACTTGATATTTGGGTCTCTCCCACTTCACCATACAGGTCAATAGAGTCTCCAGCCTCCTCTCCGTCGTCGTCATCTTCACTGTTACACACACACAGGTCGTTCTCCTTCCAGCACAGTTCCCTTCGTTGCACTCCTGTGCATAGTGCCCTTGTCCACCGCACTTATAGCACTTGAAATTCGGACACTCTTTGACAATGTGTCCTGGCTGTATGCACAGGCGACACACCTTTACTTGCCTGTCGTGCAATACTTGAAAGTGCTCTGTTCCACCCACTGTTTCAAATTTTGTCGAGTACGGAAGCGATTTTACCTTCTCCGTAAACTTGACTTTCAGGAACCTCGTCCCATCAGCAATTCCAGTCCCTGGCCACATCCTCCTTTTAACTGTAGACAGCGGTGTAACTCCCCAGTCTATTAACTTCTTTATAATCCGCTCGTCCGTGATGTACGTGGGTAGGTTCAAAAAAGAAACCACAGTCTCACAGTTATTTATCTTCTTTGCCAGTATGCTCCCACTTAGGGTTTTTATTCCATCAAGCAACTTCTTCTTTCCTTTCTCCGCCTTCATGGTCAATTCGTACACCTTGGGATTTTTGTATCTGCAACCAATGACTTCACCACACTCTTCTTTTACTTTCCACAATAATTCCATCATCGTAATTCTTTCATTTCCAACAATCTCTACTTCACTGTTAGTTTCTTCTCATAACTTCGACCTGTTTCTTTGTTTCCATCTTCCATTCTCCTCACCGGCCCCTTGTCTTTCTCTTTGTTTGCCTCCATCTTGCCCGTAGCTCCTCGCGTGTAACTTCACCACCAGAATCACCCCACACCAACTTATAAATTTCTTCAATTATATTCCAGTCCCAAATCAGAAAAAATATATAAAAGAAAATAAAAGAAAGGATTTCTCCAAACAAACTTTCTGGACTTTCCCGCACTGAATCTACTGACTTCCTGTTCAGCTCGCTAGCGCTACTAAGGTGGTATGGCCGTAAGCGAAAACTGCTGCCAAAATTGGGCTATTTAAAAGGTTAGACCATTAGTGAAGAAAACTAAGAAGAACTTTTGAAAAAACTCAAACTCTTTCATGCTTTCTGAAAAATCTCAGAGACTTTTTAAGGCTTTTTGAAGAAGCTCAGGGACTCTATTCCCAGGGACTCAGGTATTCCCAGGCGGTCTCCCATCCAAGTACTAACCAGGCCCGACCCTGCTTAGCTTCCGAGATCAGACGAGATCGGGCGTGCATTTTATTTTATTTTATTTTTTATTAAGAAATTTCAATCAATAAAATACAATAAAAATAAATACAATAAAAAATACATATTTTCTTCTACATACATCTCTACATCACATTTCTTCCATTACCATACACATTTTTTAAAACTCCTTCACTTCCGGGCAGCTTCCACATTAAATCTTTTAAAACACAACATACTTTTGGGGTAAAAACATCATAACAAGCATGAACAATATTTTCACCTTTAAAATACAAATACTGTCTTTCCATATATAATTCAGTTTTTCTTTTAAACACAGTCCAAACATCCAACACAATTTTTTAGCCACAGTTCTTCTCTCCCATATTGCACTTTTCATTAACATTACACACAGATTTATAAAACTTTTGTTTTCACACTTCTTTTCCCAACCAAACATCACAACTCTATTCCATTCCATTCCATTTCCATCCCACTCCTCAGTCAACTCTTTAATTAAACATTTACATTTCTTTAAAAATTCCTCCAGTCCTTTACAATATAAAAACATATGTAAAATCCACTCTTCCTTTTCTTGGCATACTTTACACAAAGCGTTTTGTTCCATTTCTATTTTATTTAAAACAGCCTCAGTAAAAACCACTTTATGCCTTATAAAATATTCCAAAATCCCAACTTTAAAAACACCATCTCTAAAAAAACCATAAAGCATCTTCACCATACATGTTTTTAAACCATACAATTTTTCTCTCAACTTCACATACACTTCCTTTCCATTTGTCCCCTCTTCCATACTTTCAATCCTTTTTATCCAGTCTTTAGGTATTGCCTTTTTGATTATTTCATATTTATTAATCATCTCTTGTCTGCTAAAATCCTCCTTTGCCTCCTCCATTACGTCCACAATATACTGCACTGGTAAAAATCCATCTTTAAATTCATATAAAACATCTCTTACTCTTGTGATTCCCAGCTCCCACCATTTCTTAAAAAATATCTCCTTTCCTTGATTTAAAATGCCATTGTTTAAGAATAAAGGCTGATTTAAAATGTTCTCTCTACCTCTTGGATTAAAATGTACATTAGTTAAAAATTTACCCCAGGCACTCATCAATTCTTTATAAAAATCTGGCAACTCCTCTGTCATCCATTTCTTTACTCTCATCAACAGTACATTATCTCCAAGTGTAAAATATTCCATTGTCTTTTTCCATGCTGTTTTGTTTTCTTCATTCAAGTTGTTGAAAAGGCTCTCCAATCTGTACTAGATGTATAAGAGAGACACTAATGCCCCCTTGCGGCTAAACGAATATTAGTTTAAGAGATTGAAGACGTGCATTAACAGAGCAGTTTAGTCATTGGGGCGTGGTCTATAGCGCATACAACGAGAAAGTTTGATGGAGTTATGCTGCTTGTTTTGATCGGTTTGACAGAGTGCGTTCATATACCAGTGAGTAATCTTTGTTCAGTTATTGATTACCTCTTGCGAGTTGTATTTCAAGTATTACTATTTTGATGTTAAACCGGTAATTTGATATCTTTTGATGTTACGACGCATGCATTTGTTTATTGCATCGCTGAGATTATCTGAGGTAAATACATGTAGAAGAGAGTTAAATATTTATCTGTGAGCATATAATCTCAAGTTCTAAGTATAGTTGAGTATGTATATAGGATTATTTATGATAGAATAGGGATATATGATGATTATATCATCTCTGTACGATTGCTTCTATTGAGATCACGTGTCAGAGAACGTGACACCATTTATCTGTGTTATTTGACTCGGTCCTTATGTTACGTGATTTATATTTGCATACCTGTGAGATATTGAGTCATTGCATACATAATATCACTAATAGTAGTATTTAGTGGGTACTATTAGCCAAATTTGATGACTCTAGATGTTACAATGTATGGATAACTTAGTACTGCAGTGCTTACTTTAGTTCTTCTGTGCATATAACCATATGAACAACGTTATCTTAAATATTGTTATTTCTATTTCATTTAGAACCACTACTGTTTAACTGAGGCTGCAAATTACCACCCATTAAAGAGATATACGTCTCTGACCGGACGTCTTGTGACTGCTCATTTTCCACCAGAATATTAGATAGTCTTCATTATAAGTGGTCCTTCGAGCCGGATTAGGAGCTGTCACAAGTAAGATGCATCAGAGTGATCCTGATATCAGACCTGGATCTCCTGAGCCCACTGCCAGACCCCGGAGATCAGTGCGTCTACCTAGTTATCTATCAGACTTTGAGGTCACCAGATATCACCCAAGGCTACAGTCATGGGACAGAGCAGACACTTCTTCTCCTGAACTGAGTGAAGATTATGAGCCACCAGGAGCAGCCTCACTCAACATAGCTGCTACCTGCCATGAACACAGACCGAGTCCTCAGCCTTGGCAGCCAATAGAATGGAGCTCAATCAGGGAAGATGAACAGCAGCATAACATCTCCTCTCCTGAGTTGTCATCAGTAGTTTTAGCAGAGTTCCAGCAGCTTAAAAAAGAGAATGAGGAACTGCGGCATTTTACAAATGCACAAATGAGACTGTTAGAAAAAAGAAATGAGGCTCTAGAATCACAGATGAAACGGCTAGTGGGAAGCAACCAGCCCAGTCATCATTTAACAGGTATGTCCTCACCAATCCCACAGCCTCATCTTCATCCTCCACAAAGTGCCAAAGAAGCTAAGCCTGTACCCTTACCCCGATCAAAGCTGCCTAAAAAAGTGAATGATGGTGCAGATGATCAGGCCAGACATGACTTCCTTTCCGACTTAGATCAGAGGCTTAAAAGGCTTGAGATGACTTCACAGCAGACCTATTCCAGG
Organism: Siphateles boraxobius; assembly: GCF_051911475.1. NCBI lineage: Eukaryota > Metazoa > Chordata > Actinopteri > Cypriniformes > Leuciscidae > Siphateles > Siphateles boraxobius. The sequence continues at coordinate 7,041,676 of NW_027509186.1, read as the reverse complement.
TCTATCTCACCTCGACGGTCTTCCCCTCAGAGACCCTCACACCATAGCAGAACAGATGATAGCAGAGGTGTCAATCGTCTCACAGAGCAAAGTATCCCTTCCAGCCAAGAGAGCACTTACCGTGGACCAGCTCCCACCATTCCAAACTTTGTAAAGCCAGACCCAAGAGAGTTTTCTCGGTTACGAATCGCGTTGGAGAATATTTTACCAGCTGATGCCACCGAGAGATTCAAGTTTCAGATACTTGTCGACCACCTAAAATTGGAAGAAGCTCTGCTCATAGCAGATTCTTACGGCAATTCCTTGTATCCCTTTTCAGATACTATGGAAGCACTCAATCAGCAGTATGGACAACCCCACCAGCTGGCCCTTCAGAGAATAGCAGAACTTATGGATGCCCCTAACATCATCAGTGGAGATGTGAAAGCTTTCAGGATGTTTGCATTAAGAGTTCGCTCATTAGTTAGTATGCTTCAGCAGTTGGGCAAGAAGGGTTATGTTGAATTGGAGTGCGGATCCCACGTGTCAAGGTTATTGTGTTAGCTACCACATGATCTGCAGACAAGCTTCAGAAGGTTTATCTATCCCCACCGAGTATCTATCCCTACATTACTGGATTTCTCAGCCTGGCTAGAGTTCGAGTTGCAGGTTCAAGAAGATCATTCCAGGTTCTCTCTTCCCACGAGTAAGCCAGTAGCCATGAGCAGAAAGGGACAAATTAAGGATTCAAAACGTCCAACCAACCCAACAAGTATATTCCTTGGTACTGAGAAATGCACTGTCTTAAGATCCATGCCAGTGAAGGATACTGAGTCTAAGTCCAGAGAGAGAAATATCTTCTGTCCATATTGTGATGGACATGATCACTACTTGAATGGCTGTACTAGTTTCAGTCAGTTGAACAGAGATAAGAAAGTGAAACGGATTCAAACAAACAATCGCTGTTGGTGTTGTGGGCGAGGGCACCAAGCTGCAAAATGTAATCTCAGAACTCTTTGCAAAATCTGTAACTGCAGACACTTGTTGGTCCTACATGAGGTTAATATTCGACCCACCAAAAAGACAAATGATTCCCCTGATCCTGGACCCTCTGAGAGCTGCCTAGTGAACACCACCACAGAGACCTTGTACTTAGATCGACCCACTGGCAGCCGCCAAGTATTGTTAAAGCTTTGTAAGGTGCTCTTGAGAAATGGCGATCATTGCTTGGAAACTTCCGCCATACTAGATGATGGGTCCGAACGTACAATACTCCTTCACTCTGCAGTTCAACAGCTTAAGTTGATGGGTCAGCCTGAAGAACTAGTTTTACGTACAGTACGTCAAGACAGCCACAATCTACAAGGGGCTGCTGTGGCTTTTACTGTCTCAAAAAAGTTCAAAGTCTGATTTTTTACAAAAATCTCCTCCGCCTGGCACAGAGCCAAAGTTTCCCTGTTGAAGTCAGCCATCTTAAGTCAGGTAAACCTTTACCCACGAGTAGCCGTCTCTTGTGCCTTGCTCCGGAATATGATAGTGATATGCAGCTCCTTAGGGTTGGTGGTCGCCTCAGAAGGACAGAACAATTAGAGGAATTTGCAATTCACCCTATCATTCTTGACTCTAGACATCCCCTGAGCAAGTTGATCATTCAAGATTTTGAACCATCAAAATGGATGGTGCAAAATTGCACCATCCAGGAGCAGAACGTGTATTCGCAGAAGTGCGACGTAAATACTGGATCTTTAAGGACAGGGAAGTTATTCGGCAACTTCAAAGATCTTGTTTAGGCTGTAAAACGTTGAGAGGTAAGTCAAGCACTCAGAAGATGGCTGACCTTCCCCCATCACGACTGCGCTTATTGCAACCTACCTTCTACTCAACGGGGTAGATTGCTTTGGACCCTACTTCGTTAAAATTGGACGGAGGAATGAGAAACGATGGGGGCTTATATTTGGGTGTCTGACAACACAAGCTGTGTATTTAGACATCCTCAGCAACATAGACACGGACTCATTCTTAATGGCCTTCAGACGATTCATCTCCCGTAGGGGGAAGGCATTTGAGATCATCTCAGATCATGGAACGAATTTTCGGGGTGGTGATCGAGAGTTACAAAAAGCTTTTTCTGCACTTCACCCAACATTAAAAGAGCAGTTAGCCAGCCAACATATTCGATTCAAGTTCAATCCCCCTGGTGCTCCACAATTTGGAGGCTGTTGGGAAAGGGAAATTCGATCCCTTAAAACTGCCCTCTGTGCTACTATAGGAGATCAGATTGTGACCGAGGAAATCCTACGAACTGTACTTGTTGAGATTGAGGGCATTCTCAATTCTAAACCCCTCGATTATACCTCGTCTGATGTAGCTGACTTGGACCCAATCACTCCTAATATGTTGCTTATGGGGCGGCTGGACTCATCCTTACCCCAATTGGTGTATCCACAATCAGAGATGTTGAGTAGAAGACGGTGGAGGCATAGTCAGATTATGGCAGACCACTTCTGGAAACATTTCATCCGCAATTACCTACCAGGACTCCAGTCACGCCAAAAATGGCACAGAGAGTCAGGAAACTTAACACCTGGAACTATTGTCATGATAGTTGACCAGCCGCTCCCTCAGGCTCTGTGGCCAGTTGGACAAGTTACTAAAGTTTTCCCTGGAGAAGATGGTAGAGTCAGGGTGGCCGAGGTTGACGTAAAGAACAAAATCTACCTTCGCCCAATTTCCCGTCTAATCAGCCTCCCTAATCTGCCAGACTGATTACCCTTACTATTGTGCCCAAATTACAATTGCCTTTTTTAAGGTACACATTTACAGAGCAAATGTGGGGGCGGCTGTTGAAAAGGCTCTCCAATCTGTACTAGATGTATAAAAGAGACACTAATGCCCCCTTGTGGCTAGACGAATATTAGGTTAAGAGATTGAAGACGTGCATTAACGAAGCAGTTTAGTCATTGGGGCGTGGTCTATAGCGCATACAACGAGAAAGTTTGATGGAGTTATGCTGCTTGTTTTGATCGGTTTGACAGAGTGCGTTCATATACCAGTGAGTAATCTTTGTTCAGTTATTGATTGCCTCTTGCGAGTTGTATTTCAAGTATTACTATTTTGATGTTAAACCGGTAATTTGATATCTTTTGATGTTACGACGCATGCATTTGTTTATTGCATCGGGTAGATTATCTGAGGTAAATACATGAAGGTACGCGAAGGATTTTCTGTCCATTTGCCATCTGGGAGCGCTAGATGAGATCCAGCTCATGGACCTGTTTTGGAACGGGCTGGATTATAAGATCGCTCGATGGATGCCGAGGGATCTTACTGAATGGACTCTTGACCGGTATATTGCTCAGGCTTGCTCCTTGGATGATCTCCTCTCGATTACGGGCTTGTTCAACTCGACACCTCCCGGGCTCTCGTCGCCTCTCGTAAGCCCAACCGAGGCCGCGCTTCACGTGAGCCTCGACGAGCATGCATTTCACGTGAGCCTCGACGAGCATGCATTTCACGTGAGCCTCGACGAGCATGCATTTCACGTGAGCCCCGACGAGCATGCATTTCACGTGAGCCCCGACGAGCCCGCACTTCTCGTCTGCCCCGCCGAGCCTGCGCCTCATCTGAGCCCTGCCGAATCCAGTGAGTCAAGCGCCGAGTCAAGTGCATCGTCCAGTGACTCAAGTGCATTGTCCAGTGACTCAAGTGCATCATCCAGTGAGTCAAGTGCATCGTCCAGTGAGTCAAGTGCATCGTCCAGTGAGTCAAGTGCGTCTACTGAGTCAAGTGAGTCTACTGAGTCAAGTGAGTCTATTGAGTCAAGTGAGTCTACTGAGTCAAGTGAGTCTACTGAGTCAAGTGAGTCTACTGAGTCAAGTGAGTCTACTGAGTCAAGTGAGTCTACTGAGTCAAGTGAGTCTACTGAGTCAAGTGAGTCTACTGAGTCAAGTGAATCAAGTGCCGTGTCAAGTGAATCAACTGCCGAGTCAAGTACCGCCAAATCAATTGAGTCAAGTGCCGCCGATTCAAGTGAGTCAAGTGCCGCCGATTCAAGTGAGTCAAGTGCCGCCGAGTCTAGTGAGTCAAATGCCGCCGAGCCAAGTGAGTCAAGTGCCGCCGAGCCAAGTGAGTCAAGTGCCACCGAGTCTACCGAGTCAAGTGAGTCAACTGCCGAGTCAAGTGCCACCGAGTCAAGTGAGTCAAGTCCCGAGTCAAGTGAGTCGAGTTCCAAGTCAAGTGAGTCGAGTTCCAAGTCAAGTGAGTCGAGTTCCAAGTCAAGTGAGTCGAGTTCCAAGTCAAGTGAGTCGAGTTCCAAGTCAAGTGAGTCGAGTTCCAAGTCAAGTGAGTCGAGTTCCAAGTCAAGTGAGTCGAGTTCCAAGTCAAGTGAGTCAAGTTCCAAGTCAAGTGAGTCAAGTGAGTCAAGGTCCAAGTCAAGTGAGTCAAGTTCCAAGTCAAGTGAATCCAGCCAAGTGAAAGTTTCTAGCCCAGTGAAGCGCCGTCGCAGGAGGACTCGTTTTGCTCGCCAGGCTCCGGAGGGCGTTCCCAGATGCCTCGCCCTGCCGGCCCCGCCTCTGCGCCTCGCCCTGCCGGCCCCGCCTCTGCGCCTCGCCCTGCCGGCCCCGCCTCTGCGCCTCGCCCTGCCTGCGCCCTTCAAGCTCCGGGAGGGCTTTCCTGAACCCGTGGATTTCCCCAAGTATTTTTTGGGGGGGGGCCAAGGGTCCGGTGAGGAGACCATGAGGGCTGCGCCGCCATGGTCGTCTGCAGGGGCTTCACCTCCATGGCCGCCATCACGTCCTGCTCCGCCCTGGCCTTCGCCTCGTCCTGCTCCGCCCTGGCCTTCGCCTTGTCCTGCTCCGCCCTGGCCTTCGGTCCAGTCTGGTCCGCCCACGCTCTGCGGCCCAGGCCCGCCTTGCCTAGGTCTAGGTCCCGTTCCCCTGCATGGGCCTGGCCCCCCATCCCTCCCCCAAGACCGCCCTCCTGGACTTTTGTTTGTTTTATTGGGCTTCAGGAGCCGCCCTTAAGGGGGGGGTTATGTCACGATGTGGGTTTGTGTCCTGTCATGTTCTTTGGTTCCCTGTCTTGTTCATTAGTTTTCCCAGGTGTTTCTGATTTTCCCACGCCCCCTTGTTATCCTGTTAGCTCGTTTGTCCCTGATTATTTAAGCCCTGTGTTTCTGCCCTGTCTTTGTGAGTTGTTGTATGTTTCAGGATTAACGTGAGTGTGGGTCGTTCCCTGTGTAAAGTTTTCTTGTTCCACGTTCTGAGTCTCTGTTTAAGTTTATAGTTTGTTTAAATAAAGCGTGTGCACTGCGTTTGGATCCAGCCTCATATCTGCCTTCACCGCATCACGCTACAGATATTTCTATTTCATTTAGAACCACTACTGTTTAACTGAGGCTGCAAATTACTACCCATTAAAGAGATATACGTCTCTGACCGGACGTCTTGTGACTGCTCATTTTCCACCAGAATATTAGATAGTCTTCATTATACAAGTACTTTTGTGTTATTTTTACTCTTAAACTATTCTTTCTTTGTTCAAAATCCATTAAGCCCAAACCTCCCTTCCCCACTTCTCCTATTAATGTGTTGTATCTAATTCTTGCTGGCTTCCCTTCCCATAAAAAATCTAAAAAACATTTTTTCTGCCCACAATGGCATGGATGACACATATAAAACATACCCTAATTTAGAAACCATTAAAACATTCATAATTAAAACCTTCCCTTTCAAAGTTAAAGTTCTCAGTTTCCAAAAGTTCATCCTCCTTTCAATACCCCCTAATAATTCCTCCCACATTGTTCCTCCCACATTGTTTCTCCTACCTTCTTTTCATCTATTCCCATTAAAACCCCTAAAATCTTCATTTCTTTTGTTTCCTTAAAAGTAAAACTATTTGTTAAATCTTCTGCCCCTTCAAATCTCATATACACTGTTTTTTCTGCATTTACTTTTGCTCCTGATCCCTTACAAAACACGTCTACGATTCTCATTGCTTTTTTAACACTCTCTAGATCCTTTACTATCACTGTAGTATCATCCGCATATTGAAATATTTTGTTTTCTTCTCCCTCAACACCTATGCCATTAATTCCCTCTTCTTGTTTTATGGCCAGGCCTAGTGGTTCAGAAACTAACGAATATAAAAGAGCTGAAAGTGGACATCCTTGCCTTATGGATCTAGTAACTTTAAAACACTGTGTTAAAAAGCCATTACATTTAATTTTTGTTATTGCTCCTTTGTATAAAATTCTTATCCATTTAAATTCCCTTAAAATCCATTTAAAATCCATTAAAATTCCCTCCAAAACCAAATTTTTTTTAAATGTCAAATAAAAATTTGTGTTCTACTCTGTCAAACGCTTTCTCAAAATCCAAACTAATTATGTACCTTTTTTGTTCTTTTTATGCATGTATCTTATTGTATCTTTTATACTTAATGTTGTGTCTGCTATGTCTCTTCTTTTCACTCCGTACGCTTGGTTGGTATTAATTATACTCGGCATTACTTCCTTCAATCTGTTGGCTAAAATTTTCGATAAAATCTTTAAGTCGGTATTCAACATCGTAATCGGTCTGTAGTTCTTCAAATCTATCTTCTCTCCTTTTCGCTTGTATATCAATTTCATTAAACCCATTTCCCATTCTTTCATTCAGTTCTCCTTTCTTAAAAATATCTAAATATACTTCTTTTAAAATGCTAGTTATAAAATCTTTTAAAACTATATAAAATTCATTCCCCAAACCATCTATACCCGGACTTTTCTTTTTGTTTAATTCACTTATTGCTCTTTTTATCTCTTCGTCTCTTATCTCTTCATCACACTCTTTTTTGTCTAGTTCTCCAACGGTTGTTTTTATTTGTTTCAGTAACTCCTGTTCTCTTCTTCTGTCACTCCCTCTGCACTAAACAAATTCTCATAGTATGCTTTTATTTACTTTAGTATTTCCTCGTTTGTTTCCACAAACACTCCATCATTTCCTCTAATTTCTTTTATCATTTTCTCTTTCCCTCTACTTTTTTCTAGATCAAAGAAAAACTTTGTACATTTTTCGCCCTCCACCGTATATTTTGCCTTACTTCTTAGTCTTGCTCCTTCATATTTCTCCTCTTCCATTTCTTTCAAATTACCCTCTAATTCTTTTATTTTTTGTATATCTTTCTCATTCTCATTTAATTCTTTTTTCAAATTTTCTCTTAATTCTCTCTCCGCATTTCTCTTACTTTTCTGTATTAACTTGCAGTACTTCATAGTACATTTTTTAACTAGATATTTTGTGTTTTCCCACCATATTCTTTTATCCTCAATATACATTTTGTTCTCCTTTTCAGTTTCAATAATCTCTTTAACATTTAAAATATAATCTTCATTTTTTAAAATCTCTGTGTTTAAAACCCATACTCCCGGCCCTCTTTTCACAGAACTCCAGTCTATTTGCATAAAAATTGGTTTATGATCGCTTAGACTTGTTTCTTCGTATTTAATACTACTGATAAAATCCTCAATGTTCCTTGTACATAATATAAATCAAATCTTGTTTTGCACAAAATTCCCCACTAATTGTCTTCTTGAATATTCTCTCGTTTTTTCATTTCTTTCTCTCCATACATCGATCATATTATTTTCTTCCATTAAAAGCTTCAACTCTTTTCTTCCTTTGTCACTTTTAAAAACCATTCTCTCATCCATTTCTAATTTTCTAAAAACAGTAAAAATCACCCATCATTATAACTTCTTTATAGAAAACGCTAAAAAACTCTTTCTTTTCATTCTCTTCCGTTTGCGCATGAACGTTAACCACAACTACTACTTTCCCCTCAAAATCCATTTCTACTGCCATACATTTCCCTTCTTTATCATTGTATATTGTTTTACCTTTTACACCTCTGTTTTCTTTTATTAAAACCGCTACACCTCTGCCCTGCCTATCATCCCCATTATTATATAAAATCTCTCTGTTCCATCTTTTTCTTATTTCAGTCATAAAACCTTCTCTCCAGTTACTCTCTTGTAATAAAATCACATCTTCATTCTTGAACATTTCTTTCATTTTCTCAAATTTTCTTACATCTAAAAGTCCTCTGGCATTAAAAGTAACACAACTAAAAGCCATTAAAAGAAAAACAAATAAATACCTAAAAAACATTAATCTTCATCTTCTCCCTCCAGGTCCTTTAACACTTCAAACCTATTTTTACTTTTATCTAAAACCTTTAAAATAGTCCTTTTTCTTGCGATACCAATATTTGGTTTTACCTTTACTAGTCTTCTTCTTAATTGTCCTTTCCCCTCTCTGTCTTTGTCCATCGTTGTATCTTCTTCACCTTCAGTCTCACTTTGATCCTTCTTTTCATGTCCATCTTTCTCCACGTCATCCAGGTAACTTATAAAACTGTCCGAAATGTCCATTACTGTCCATTGAGTGTCCTGCTCCATTGTTTGTTCTTTATCGTTCTCTTGTTGTCCTTCCTCTCTGATGCTCGCTGCTCCTTCCATTTCTTGTTGAAAGCTTTCTTCCGGTTGTCCTTCATCAGTTTGCCGTTCCTCCTCGTTGTTTCCTTCATGCACCTGTCCGTCCACCTGATTTTCCCTACCTCCTGTAAGGAACTCAGCTTTTTGGAAATATTAATAATCAATAATATCTTGTTATTATTAATTATAAATATTTGGGTCAGTTAATTGGATTAACTTGATGTGGCTGAATTAATATTACAATCAATTAATCAGTTCTTCCAACGAACTCTTTTGATTATTAATTTATTCTAAGAAAAGGGTATCTTCCATGGCCACCGAAGAATAATTATTTCTTCGCCTGTACAGTACTTTGAGCCAGTAGCAAAAACCGTGATCGTAAAGTGACTTGTATTGCAAACAAAACAGAACCAAATACATATTATGTACAAGTTTTATTAACTAAATATAGATATTTATATGAATATAAATAAACTAAACAACATACACACATGAATACATAAATAGGTTAGTGATAGGATGAAATTTGAAACCGGAAGAGGGTCTATGAGAAGAACCATCAGAATTTCATTTTCACATTTCATTGAATTGAATACTTGCATTTGTAATGGGAACAATTCTTGAAGTTGTTGAAAATTGAAGTCGTTGATGGTTCCGGCAGTGTCAAGTGGAAGTTGGTTGAGCGTTCTCTTTCTCCAGGAACGCATGGCTGGTTTGGGCAAGGCCTGGGACTCTGTTGAGGCCACGCCGAGCACCCAGGAGAAGTGAGGAAGTCGGAAGGATGGGTGATTGGAGTCGTTGTTGGTTGGAGTCTTTGTTCCAAAACTCTTGAGATTGTCCTTGGTTCTTTGTGAGAGAGTCATCTCTCTCCTGCCTGAGCCCATGTCTGGTTGGAATCGAGGCCTGCTGGGCCCTGGGGCCCCCGTGGAGGGGGAGGGGGCTCCCCAGTATCACCAGAACAGTGTTCCGGCTGGATGAAAGAACTAAGAGAGGGAGGTCACATGTGGACTGTCTCTAATAAGGCCTGGAGAAGATCCTCCCCTAAGGGTTGAACTCGACCAATCAGAAAGGGGACATGTCTGAGAGGGAAAGTGGCTCTTAGTTGATTTATGGATCTTTGTGTCTAGCAAGATTATACCTTCATTAATGCTAAAATAGCTATAACACATCCACACTGCATTCTAGAAGAAGGTGATGTACATCAAAGTGTGAGTCATTAAATGAGGATTAGTGAGGTAGGAGGCATTATACAGGTGAGGTTACATTGATCGTTAGTTTGTTGTATACCAGGATACATACCATAATATATACCTAATAGTACACGAGACAGTAAACCATTTACACTGTTTCTTTCACAGTTTTATGCATGTTCATTTATAGATCAGTTAGTCTATGATTAATGCAGTTAAGTCTGTTTTAAAGAGGGTTTCTGTTTCATAGTCTCTCTCTTGAGTATGTGGCCACATTCCTCGGAGGTCGTATAATCTCCTTGTCATGCCCTGTAACATGACACTGTTTCTGCCCTTGTGTTTGTTCATTTGGGCTGTGTGAGGAGTTTCATAAACCTTTGTATATAATGAATAATTAGTATGTGTCTGATTGGTCCATACCCTACAGATCCCCCCTCTCGATCGTTGTTGTCCCCCCTCAAGGACAACCACGAGCGAAGTTGGAAGTGCAGAGAGATCGGACACACACTTGTCATAGAAGGCTGGAAGGCCATGGTGGCCTCTGGTTGCTCGTGTCTTCTGGAGCGGTGGTCGTTCCACGGCTGGTGATGTGGACAGTAGCCAAGTCCAGGTCTCTGCAGCAGGTGTTGAGGCAGCAGGTGTTGGGACATTCTGAAGTTCATTAGTTTTGGGGCAGGTGTTTCCTTGTGGTTGCAGGAAGTGGTTAGGCCTCTATGTAGCATAGAGAGGTTTTCAAGCTGACATGGTGCTGGTGGCCGGAGGTCAGAAGGTGGTTGTTAGCCTCTCAGTCACGAGAGGTCTGAAGGATTGAAGTGTTGTTCTGTCCTTCTGGTGGTGCCGACGCAAGCTTGCCTAAGCTGGGGTGGGCAAGGAGTCTGAAGCTTGTACCTTACAGGACTCCTCGGGTGAGTCCTGTGCAGGGAGCTATTTTGCGTGTGTCAGCGGCTCCAGTAACTCTGAGGCAGGTGCGTCCAGCTGTCCTTGCGGAGCCTCAGATTGACACCTGTGTGAAGGGTATGGAAGAGGATGCTGTCGTTGACAGCCGTTGGTCTTCCTGTGGTGTTTGCAGGTTGAGGGTGCTGTCCTCCATGGCTTCTCCAAGGGGCTTGGCTGGTACCTGGGTTGTTGCCATGGTGACAGTTCTGTGCTGGTCCTGGGCATGCTCAGTCCAGCTGCATTGAATCTGTTTCGAACCTCAGTGTCTAGCTGGTCTGTAAGGCTTTGGGCACAGGTCCGCTCATTGTGGGACGCTGTGATCTATTATGTGAGGTTGTTTACCTTCTGTTTTATACCCATAAGGTGGGGTAAGGAGATGAGAATCTTGATCACCCCGGTGTGGCTGTAACTCTGGCTTGGGTCATGGGTCGTTTGTCCTCTTCTCTCATGGTGCAGTTCCGTTGGCTCCGGTGCCGTCGGATGTCAGCAGCCATGGGTGGAACAGTGTTCCTCGCGATGGCTTGTCAGTCTTTTCGTTCTCCTAACCGGTTAAGGTCAGGTTAAGCAGAGGATCTGCAACATTTTGGCACACCTGTGGTGAGAGACTAATGCATGACCCTAGAAAGTTCAGAGCCACGGTTTAATGGGTTCGCTAGATATGTAGCATAAAGCTAGGTATTTCATGTGTAGCTAGCTAGTGAAGTGTGTATTGTATCCTTATCATCTTAGCTGTGGATGTTAGGAGGCTAAGACTTGTGTGGTTCCGAGAGTATTTCCTGGAAAGGGCATAGCCGAGATGAAATAAATGACTTAAGATGGTTCTTATGACTAAAATATTTCTCTGGACTTAACTGGTTGTTCACTACGGCTTGACGAAGTGAAGAATAGGAGGAAAAAGGACAGCTTTCCTATTCAAATTATGCTTATTATCAATCCTCAGGACTATAGTTATGCCCTAGTAATCGTTGAAGTTACTTGTGTTGCAGGGTCATAAAAATTAGTGCACTTGTTGAAAATAAACAAAATCACAAATAAAGGTGTCTCTGGTTCCTTTCTGGGCCCTATGGGAAATGGAACCACATTTTAACAAGAGAAGAAATGGAAATAAATCATATACATGACAGAATAGACAAGTGAATAGCTGACTGCTATTATTATCAAAGTAAAATAAAAATAAAAAGGGCTTAAGTAAGTGATCAAAACAGCGGGAATGATCTGAAATTGAGAGTAATCAATAGCACTAGTGACTAACCTTTAGATTTGCCTGGACCAACACTCCATAGTGGGTCACAGCTGTTGCGTGTTTAAGACCACACCGTGTGTGTCCCTCCAAAGGTTTAGTCAACATGCTGATGAAAATTCTCATAACTATAAGAATTCTTCTCTAGCTACACAGCTTACATGTAATTAAACTTGGGTTTAATTGACAGGGCATCTGCAAATTTAGCCTACAGCGCTCAGCAAGGACTATGCCTAAACTAGTGAAGGTGAAATTCAGCTGAGAAGAATTGAAAGTAAGGAAAGAGAAAAATTAGAAACCCTAAATGGGGTTAAAGAAAGTATTTTAGAATACGTTGCGCTGTATACATAAAAGCTGTAATTAAGGCTTCAAGTAAATGATGCTAACCGCTAACTGTAGAAGTTATTATGTAGCTTAGCCTAAGCTGGATGGATGCTAGGTTAGCTTAGCTTAGCCTAAGCTGGATGGACGCTAGGTTAAGTTAGCTTAGCCACCTAGGCTGGTTTGTTTACAAGATGACGTCACGAGTTAGCACTTCCTGTGACAAGTCGTTGTCATGGGAACCAGTGCAAGTCAGAACAATTCAACAGTCCATGAAGAATGTATGCACATTTTAAATGAGTTATGCATGTTTAAACGGGTTAAAAGGGGGCGCCTATACTTTAAGTCTTTCAAGAACTTGATGTTACATTCAGTAAAATGCAAATGTGGTTTGGCATTTGCAAATTTTACTCATGGAACTCTTCTCTTTACTGTACGCAACTTATTCTATTTGTTTACAGAGTAAGGAAATAGATTTGCTGTAGGTCAAAGCTTGTCTAAGCCTATATAGTTACGTCCATCTCGTCCATAAATACTGACTTTTCAGAGAGTAAACAGTTTTGATCGCTAGGTAGCTCTCTGCTTGTAGATGCAGCCAAAATTTAGGTGAATTTACATCAACCTAACAATAATTTGTAAGGTCTTTACTTTGTAGAAAGGGGAGCATCACCCAAGTCTACGTGTATATAACACTGTACTGAGATTCCTTCGTCAGAAACAGATTAAGCAATACTGCAATTTGGATTCCTTCAACCAAAGCAGACTAATAAATACCGGTACAGTTTGCATGCCGCTGAGATGAGATTCCTTTGTCAAACAGACTTACGCTTTAATGCTGAAAAAAGACCCCTTTTTTTATTTTTATTATTATTATTTTAAGTAGAGATGTCAATTCCAGCTATCGTTTTATCTGCATTTAGACAAGCCAGCAGCTAGTGATCAAAATGTGTATCGCATATCATGTCCCGTTTGGATCGGAATGATCAAATAAGCACTTTTAGGATAACAGTAGTTACGAAGGGGCTCTAGGTCATGCTAGTTTTCCCAGCTTAGGTGGTTTGCTTACTATCTGGCATTAGGGTGACGAATGCCCTTATTTGTTTGTATTTCCTGTAACAAGTCATTGTCATGGAAACTAATGTGCAGCAGTGTATATTTCAACGGGTGGCACAATGTCTGTATGTTTCAAAAAGCAGTGAATAGTGTGTTGGCACGTGAGGCTTACACCTGCATTCAAGATTTTCTTTAAATCAGTAAAATTCAAATTTTACTAATGCAAACTCTAGCTTCCTTTTGAGCACACATTTCCATCTACTTTAAAAGTTTTATGTCCTATGCTGACTAGGAACTTTGTAGCAGAGTCGTGCATTGTGGTCATGTCGTGTGTCTTCTGGGTTTTGAAGTTCAGAGTCAAAAGGTTCTTGAAGCTGGTGTCTTCCTCCATCACAGGTTCGTTGCACGCTCCGAGGTAGCTCGCTTGATGTCTGTGGTAGTAGCACAGGGACTTTCAGGGTTACCCTGGTTGGTGTCTGGGACCGCGCCCAGTCTACATTCAGACTCTTAAGTCTGAGAATCCTGTTGTGATGGCTTGTAGCTGCTGGTAGTTAGACTGGATGTTTTCTGGCTGCCGAGCCAGAAAGCGTCGCAACTCTGGGCTGGATGTGATCCAGGTCAGATAGAGTCTAGCAAGCTCTGGTGTAAATGCAGGGATTTGTCTGGCCGTTCGGTTGAGGTCTTTGAGTGTCACTACAGGCGTCGTTTCAAGATTCTTCTGAATCAATCCTTTTCCTTCCACGGCTGCAGAAGCTTTAAGGAAATTGTCTGATGACATGTTAACCCTCTGGGGTCCTATGTGTTTTTGGGGTCCTGGAGCATTCTGACATGCTCTAACATTTGTGCTTTTTTCAGTTATTTATAAACATGTTAATGGCAAAGGTGTAAATTCACTCTATATAGCACAAACAGGGCTACCATAATATGTTAGCAAGATGTATGTACATGTTTGTATTTTTGAGAGAATATTGTTTATGCATGGTTATTGAAAAAACTAAAACTTAAAGTCTCTGAAATAAGGCCACAAAACACATACTAAATATGTGTCCACAAGACCTTTGACTAATGGATGTTCTCGCCTAGGATTTTTGCTTCAAAATGATCTGAAAATCATCCTTCCAAATCATTCACATAAAACAATACATTGATTTAAATTTCGTAAAACACTTTTTGTTTGGAAAGGCAATATGCAAAATGGGCGTGACTCATGTATAATGGTCTGATTCACACCTGTGAAGACAAAAGACCTGCTTAATGAGCCTGCATAATGAGCTTTTCACAGGTGTGTCACTGAGCCACAAGAAAGAATACAAGGACACAAGAAAAGAAATGTGTATATATACTACAAAATTGGTTCACAGTTGGAAACATCTATAAAAAAATAGTATTTTTCCACTTGTATTTTTGCTTGCAAATTGTATAATATCCAAGGTGAACATTTCTAGTAATTGTGTAGTTAATTCTCATACTGTATTTTCAGAAAGTTTTGGATATGTATCCTCTCCCCAAATTTGTCACTAATAAAACACAATACAAATAATTTGAAGAGAAGGCTTATATTGACCTTTTAAGATTTTGTTTACATCTACCTTGTAAATATATTATTTGCTATTTTATTAAAAAGGTTACAATTACAGCAACAATTAAAATAACAATATTTCAAGTGTAGCCTAATATTTCTTTGTAAAAACTAAAGTATACATTTTATCATACATATTTCAAAGTTAAGGATTCATTAGTTTGAATAAAGCCTACATTGGAACAAACACTATAATAGCATCCTAGTTGATGACTTTATTTTTGACAAAACAAACATAGCCTAATATATTTAACATTTGAGCAGAAATTGGTGAACAAAAGCTTATTCAATGTGGCAGTAGTCTATAGTTTAGGCTACAGTAAACAGTTAATAATCCATCCAAAAACTAGTCAACGAAATGTTGTCTTTCATATTTCTTCTGTAACATAGGCATATCGTTTGTTGTTTTTATGATAGCCTATATTAGGGCATATAAATATTAATATGCAGTTTAATACGTTGCTAATACAAAGACATTTTAACGTTATTTCAACATATTTCAGTCGATTTTCACTCATCTCAGTATAGCAATAGGGTTTGGTAAAAACTGTTCAGTTCATTCATTCACACACAGACGCGATTCATATTTAAACAGTCTTTTTGCGGTTTACATATACTATGATATCGCAATTAGAACACTAATAAAAAAACTTACTTCTCAGATGGATATTTCATATTTCTTTGTAAAAACTAAAGTATACATTTTATCATACATATTTCAAAGTTAAGGATTCATTAGTTTGAATAAAGCCTACATTGGAACAAACACTATAATAGCATCCTACTTGATGACTCTATTTTTGACAAAACAAACAAAGCCTAATATATAACATTTGAGCAGAAATTGGTGAACAAAAGCTTATTCGATGTGGCAGTAGCATATTTTACATTAAACAGTTAATAATCTATCCAAAACTAGTCAACAAAATGTTGTCTTTCATATTTCGTCTGTAACATAGGCATATCGTTTGTTGTTTTTATGAGCCTATATTAGGGCATAAATATTAATTTGCAGTTTAATACGTTGCTAATACAAAGACATTTTAACGTTATTTCAACATATTTCAGTCGATTTTCACTCATCTCAGTATAGTAATAGGGTTTGGTAAAAACTGTTCAGTTCATTCATTCACACACAGACGCGATTCATATTTAAACAGTCTTTTTGCGGTTTACATACACTATGATATCACGATTAGAACAATAATAATAAAGAACTTACTTATCAGATGGATCCGTTGCTCCTCGTAATGAAAAAAAACCAGCACATGTTCTGAGGTAAATGTCCCAGGATTAGTCCTCACACAGCCTCGCAAGAAGAAATAGTAGGCTACATTAATCTGATGATTACATTTGTTGTGTTTATGTTGCGTTTATGAGGGGCGTTGACACTTTGCATGTGTTGCTTCAGATCATTTGCGTTTGAATAGCGCGCGCTCTCCGTGGGCGTGTCACATTAGCAGAATAATGAGCTGAGAGAACGATAATGAGATCGGCTGACACCTCTCTCTTTTTTAATAGATTACATAAACAGAGAATATTTATTTTAGTTTTGAATTATATATTTTAAAAGTACAAACTTAAATGATTATAAAGATATTTTGCTCATGATTGTGTGAATAGTATTCGCTGAGCTTTGTTTAAGTTTAGAGACGTGCACCAGAAAAAAATTTAACGGAGACAGAGAGGCAGAAAGCACACCCTGTTTATTTTCTTCATTTTACAAAAGCACACGGTTTTGATGTTAATGTGAGTGTACACAAAAAAAGAAGACCCTCTATAGTTTATAATCATGTATTGATTTTATTTATATGACCAAAAATGACGGAGTATTTTAAGTCTATGTTGCTGCCATGTGGAAAAAAAACAGCAAAACGCGCCGGCGCGTTTCTCGACCCCAGAGAGTTAAGCAGAGGGGTTTGTCTCCCCCCCCCCCCCCCCCCCCCTTTTGTGCAGGGCTGGGGAAGCCTACGCTTCTGATGCGAAGTTCAGCAAGGTACATCTTTCTCGTGGGGTCCATTTGCAGTTGGTTGGACTGTTTCAGTTCTATTTGGACCACATCGAGCTGGTCTATAATGTTGCAGCATCGCTGAGTCAGTGTTGGGACTTCAGCTCTGGCTGCAAGCCGATGGCTTCAGCGTCTCTCTCTTTGAGTTCAACCAGTTCCTCTCTCGTCTGTTGGCAGGTGCTCAGCAGCTGTCAGAGCCGCTTGAAAACTGGTGATCTCTTTCAGTTGCTCCACGCTGTCAGGGTTTCTGCATCTGTCCTGTGCCTTCTCCCGTTAAGCAGGGTTCGTTCTCTGTGGAGTCCTGTGGCTGGCAGCGTTAGTTCATTTACCTCCTGTTTGAGGCCTGCGGGAGCATGGCCAAGGAGAAGATAATGCTGGTCAGCTCTTGGTGGCTCAGGCTGGGTGTCAGACGTCTGCTTTCGTTGTTGCCTAACTGTTCCTTCCTCTGCCGTGGCAGGTCGTTGCCTGCTTCAGGCTGAAGGATGTCCATGACACTGCTCTGCCGGGTCTTCAGGTGGTCCTGGTGGCAGGGCCGGGTGTCTGAGGCCTACTGGCACACTTGTGGGAACACGAGAGAGAAATGGCAAAGGCAAATGCAAGTTTCTACAGAGGTGGTGAGCTATCTGTGTGGGAGAATGGCTATGTGGAGCAGCTACAATTAAGTGTTGGTGAGCACACACAACAACAAAAAAAAGTTTTGAGTATCTTAGTTGACTGCTTTAAGCAGCATCGACTGATGACTGGGCTCTTACATGTCATAACCTATTACTCAAAAATGCTGATGGTTCTTCTCACATGTTGTGCTACGAGAGTAACAGATAGAGAAAAACCAAAATAAAACAATAGGATGAAACCAGAAAAGAAGAGGAAGAAAGGAGTGTTTTACCTATTTAGGTTTAGCTAGGAGACATAGGTAAACAGGAGTCACTTATGGGTTATGCTGCTGTTAGACTAAGCTACCAGGGACACATCAGACATCTCAAGGTCCAAAAGAAGAAGAAGAAACAATGGGAAGTGTTTCCAGTTCTGTCTGGGGCCTACTGTGCGTTTGTGTTTAGCCGTACTTCATGTATTTAGCTTGGTGCTAAGGAGCGAGGATGGGTAAAACACAGACAGGAAGTAGGATATTAATGACCTGTGTAACTCACTATGGAAACAACAGTCGCTAGATATTGTAATCCTATAGAGAGAGAGAAGATGAGGATAGTGACTAGTGATCTAAAATAAGGTAAAGGTAAAGTTAGAACGTCCTTATAGCTCTAAGAAAACTAATAGGAAAGGGAAGCGTATCAAGTAATTTAATTAAATTTCAAATTTAGTTAAGCCCTTTTTTTTTCTTTAGCTGAATATAAGAATTCAGGCTGAAACCAAAGTAAATAACTAAATTCAAATAAAATAAAATAAAATTATGTAAACATTGTGTGTTCTCATAGCTCTGGTAACTATGGGGGAACTTGAATAAGCAAATTGATTTAATTAAATTCCCAATTTAATTAAATTCAACTTAACTGAATAGGACGATTCAGGCTCAACAGGTGTAAATACACAAAATAAAAGAGGGGTAGATTTAAGTAAAAATAAAAGAAACACAAATAAAAACCCAAAGTATCTGGGTTTCAATCTGAAAGTGAAACCAAGAGGAAGGGGTCGAGAGAGAGAAAGAGAGAGAGAAGAGGGTGGTTTAACCCTCTTATGAGACGTGCTTCGTGAAGCTCTGACACCACGGTGAATCATTCGTCTCAAATCATTCGGAGTGTGTAATGTGTATCACTGCTAAGGTCACGTGATTTTATTAAACTGGGCTTCGTTACGCGTCATAGCTGTTTCGAAATTGTTTTAAATTTCAACGGTTCGTGAACCAGTGTGTATCTGGTCTCTATGTGATCTCGTATCACTTTATACATTCGTACACATTTAATGACGCGTTTGATAATGGGTCTGATTGACTTTCAAGTCAAGCTTTCATAAAACGAGCCCTACAGTTTACTAAGATATTGTGCCTCGAAAGACACCTCATATTAAACGATATTAGGTAGCTCGCGGATTGCCATTACCTGATTACACCTTTTGATAAAACCTTTGCGATTGGTTTGTAAAAGGTGTTCCGTTGATTTGAGTTTCCGCTACGCTTCCACTGTTTTGACCAGCAGGGGTCGCCAGCGAGGGCGCTTCAAACAAAGAATCATTTGTGACGCAGTTGACTCCTTTGATTCAAAGCCTCGAAGAGCTTTGACTCTCATTACTCGTGTTCAAATCACTCAGTTCAAATCATGCAAAATCTATAGTCTTTGGTTTAAGGTTACACTTTACGCTCTAACGTGTCTAAGTTTTTAGGCGGTGCTAAAACTATCACTCGAGGTAGAGGGTTTTACTTGTAAGTTAGGATTGAGGGAGCTATTGGCTACAACCGTCGCTTGTTTACACGAGGGTCTGTGAGATTGGTGCTGTTGTCAGAAAAACTAGATAGGAACGCCTGCTCGCGTTCCGGACGCAATGCCAACCAACAACACAGATCGTTCGGAGCAGCGATCGAGCTGTGCTGACAGTTTGCACTGAGTCTCTCGCTTAGACACGACGTTGCGTGTGAGTGACTCTTTTTAACAAATCAAAACAGCACCGTTCTTTCACAGACAATGGCACATTAATAGTAAGCTGATTGTTCTAATACGAATTCGACGCGATTGTTTCATATGAGCGCTTCAGCGGTTTAATATGAATACAATGACGTAACGCATAATAAGGCCTTAATCGGTGATTGAGGAACATCGCTCAGATCACATTCAAAAATGCTGAAAATGGAGATTTCTTCGTCCATATCAGGTTAATTTGTTCTGGTACCATTTATGCGTGCGGCTAATCTGAGATTTCTTTGTCAGAGAAGGCTTATGCTCGATTTATATCTGAAATTAGGCTTTCTTCGCTAATATCAGGAGTTTCTTATCGTACGATTTAAATATGCATTATAGCATTTGTGAACTTCCTGCCATTCGTAGGAAGGCATATTCAAGCTATAGTTTTGCTGATTTACCCAGAAACTTGTACGTGCATGTATGAGATGTTAATAAAAACTTATGGGACAACATATGATTGATTACTGTCTGCTTGCATACAATGTTTAATACGATGCCTGCATTCTCCACCATATATGTAAGGAACTCAGCTTTTTGGAAATATTAATAATCAATAATATCTTGTTATTATTAATTATAAATATTTGGGTCAGTTAATTGGATTAACTTGATGTGGCTGAATTAATATTACAATCAATTAATCAGTTCTTCCAACGAACTCTTTTGATTATTAATTTATTCTAAGAAAAGGCCACCATGGCCACCGAAGAATAATTATTTCTTCGCCTGTACAGTACTTTGAGCCAGTAGCAAAAACCATGATCGTAAAGTGACTTGTATTGCAAACAAAACAGAACCAAATACATATTATGTACAAGTTTTATTAACTAAATATAGATATTTATATGAATATAAATAAACTAAACAACATACACACATGAATGCATAAATAGGTTAGTGATAGGATGAAATTTGAAACCGGAAGAGGGTCTATGAGAAGAACCATCAGAATTTCATTTTCACATTTCATTGAATTGAATACTTGCATTTGTAATGGGAACAATTCTTGAAGTTGTTGAAAATTGAAGTCGTTGATGGTTCCGGCAGTGTCAAGTGGAAGTTGGTTGAGCGTTCTCTTTCTCCAGGAACGCATGGCTGGTTTGGACAAGGCCTGGGACTCTGTTGAGGCCACGCCGAGCACCCAGGAGAAGTGAGGAAGTCGGAAGGATGGGTGATTGGAGTCGTTGTTGGTTGGAGTCTTTGTTCCAAAACTCTTGAGATTGTCCTTGGTTCTTTGTGAGAGAGTCATCTCTCTCCTGCCTGAGCCCATGTCTGGTTGGAATCGAGGCCTGCTGGGCCCTGGGGCCCCTGTGGAGGGGGAGGGGGCTCCCCAGTATCACCAGAACAGTGTTCCGGCTGGATGAAAGAACTAAGAGAGGGAGGTCACATGTGGACTGTCTCTAATAAGGCCTGGAGAAGATCCTCCCCTAAGGGTTGAACTCGACCAAACAGAAAGGGGACATGTCTGAGAGGGAAAGTGGCTCTTAGTTGATTTATGGATCTTTGTGTCTAGCAAGATTATACCTTCATTAATGCTAAAATAGCTATAACACATCCACACTGCATTCTAGAAGAAGGTGATGTACATCAAAGTGTGAGTCATTAAATGAGGATTAGTGAGGTAGGAGGCATTATACAGGTGAGGTTATATTGATCGTTAGTTTGTTGTATACCAGGATACATACCATAATATATACCTTATAGTACACGAGACAGTAAACCATTTACACTGTTTCTTTCACAGTTTTATGCATGTTCATTTATAGATCAGTTAGTCTATGATTAATGCAGTTAAGTCTGTTTTAAAGAGGGTTTCTGTTTCATAGTCTCTCTCTTGAGTATGTGGCCACATTCCTCGGAGGTCGTAAAATCTCCTTGTCATGCCCTGTAACATGACACTGTTTCTGCCCTTGTGTTTGTTCATTTGGGCTGTGTGAGGAGTTTCATAAACCTTTGTATATAATGGATAATTAGTATGTGTCTGATTGGTCCATACCCTACACTCCCTAGCACTTGAATTCAGGGCAGTCTTTCAGTAAATGTTCTGGGCTCGTGCACAGCCGACAGGTTTTAACCTGGTGACTGTGCACGACCCTAAAATACTGTGGCCCTTCCGCTGTTTCCAGCTTTGTGCTGTACGGTAGCGACGCTACCTCTTTGGGGAACCTCACCTTTAGGAACCTTGTTCCGTCCTCTATGTCAGTGCCCGGAAAACATCATCTTTTTATTTTCGAGATGGGAGTAACTCCCCATCCTTCCAATTTATCTAAAACATCATCATCAAGATAGACGGGCAGGTGCATGAAGGAAACAACATAGTCTCTGTTTTGCAGATTTTTCACTTCACATTTCACTCCTTTTATTACCAGTCCATCAGTCAGTTTGTCACACATTTCTTCTTTTTCCATTGTCAGTTCATATTCCTCTCCTTGTCTTAGTCTTAGCGCTAAAATTTCCCACATAATGTCCACGTAATTCCGTCACAGCTTTAATAATATCCTCCGCTTTTACCTCAATCACGTTTTCCACATTCACAATCACTGTAGCCTCTTTTAAATATTTCCTTTCGTTGATTTTCTCACTCACATCTCTGGTGTTTCCATTTCTCACTCGTGGTCGATTATCCAGTCCATTGTCGTTTGCCATGCGTTTTTCTCCTGCCAGTCCATTGTCGTTTGCCTTTCGTGTTCCTCCAGCCAGTCCATTGCCGTTTGCCTTGCGTGTTCCTCCAACCAGTCCAGTGTCGTTTGCCGTTAATCCGTCCATGCTTGAAAAAAAAAGCAAATAACCACCCTCCAGCCAGCTAAAAGCTGCTGTTAGGTGGTTTGAAAAAACAAAAAAAGCGGGAAAAAAACTAAGTAACAAAACTCGAAAAAACAAACACAAATGGAAAAACAAAAATGGGGGAGAGCCTTCCTCTCCAACTGCAGCCAACTCACTTCCTGGATCGTACCAACTAGATCGGGCGTGCCCAAGGTGGAATGGCCGTAAGCGAAAACTGCTGCCAAAATTGGGCTATTTAAAAGGTTAGACCATTAGTGAAGGAAACTTTTCATAAAAAAAGCTTACAACACCTAGTATTCCCATGCGGTCTCCCATCCAAGTACCAACCAGGCCTTATTTAAAAGGTTAGACCATTAGTGAAGAAAACTAAGAAGAACTTTTGAAAAAACTCAAACTCTTTCATGCTTTCTAAAGAATCTCAGAGGCTTTTTAAGGCTTTTTGATGAAGCTCAGGGACCCCTTTTTTTATTTTATTTTTTTAAAGCTTTCAGCACCTGGTATTCCCAGGCGGTCTCCCATCCAAGTACTAACCAGGCCCACCCCGCTTAGCTTCCGAGATCAGACGAGATCGGGCGTGCCCAAGGTGGTATGGCCGTAAGCGAAAACTTCTGCCAAAATTGGGCTATTTGAAAGGTTAGACCATTAGTGAAGAAAACTAAGAAGAACTTTTGAAAAAACTCAAACTCTTTCATGCTTTCTGAAGAATCTCAGAGACTTTTTAAGGCTTTTTGAAGAAGCTCAGGGACTCTTTTTTTTTTTCATAAAAAAGCTTACAACACCTAGTATTCCCATGCGGTCTCCCATCCAAGTACTAACCAGGCCTTATTTAAAAGGTTAGACCATTAGTGAAGAAAACTAAGAAGAACTTTTGAAAAAACTCAAACTCTTTCATGCGTTCTGAAGAATCTCAGAGACTTTTTAAGGCTTTTTGAAGAAGCTCAGGGACTCTTTTTTTTTTTTTCATAAAACAGCTTACAACACCTAGTATTCCCATGCGGTCTCCCATCCAAGTACTAACCAGGCCCGACCCTGCTTAGCTTCCGAGATCAGACGAGATCGGGCGTGCCTTTTTTTTTATTTTATTTTTTATTGAAATTTTTCCAAATACAAAAAGTACATCATTACTTTCATCACTTTCAATACATCATTTTACAATTCAAGTACTCAGTACAATATACTTAAACTTAAAATGCTGTTAAAAAAATAAAATAATTATTAAATAAAATTCAATTTTAAAGTAAAAGTAAAACTTAAAAATCCAAATCACGTCCAGGTACATTCCATTCTAAATCTTTTAAAACTTTAGAAATCCTTGGAGTAAAAATGACATAAAAGCTTTGCAACATGTTTTCATACTTAAAATACCGATACAGTCCTTCAATAAATCTTTCTGTTTTCTTTTTAAAAACATTCCAAACATCAAGCACCACTTTTTCTTTTTTGGCCACATTTCTTCTTTCCCATACTGCATTTTTTATCAACATTACTAACAGGTTCACAAACTTTTTACTTTGACAATTTCCCTCCCATCCAAACATCACTATCCTCTTCCATTCTATTACCTCTTCACCCCAGTCCTCAATTAATTCTTTTATCATCTTTTTGCATTTTCTGTAAAAGCCCTCCAACTCTTTACAGTATAAAAACAAGTGTAAAATTCCTTCGTCTTCGTCTTTGCATATTTTACATGTTGCATTCTGTTCCATTCCAATCTTAGTTAAAATACAATCTGTAAAAATTGTTTTGTGCCT
The DNA here is from genome assembly GCF_051911475.1 of Siphateles boraxobius. Taxonomy (NCBI): domain Eukaryota; kingdom Metazoa; phylum Chordata; class Actinopteri; order Cypriniformes; family Leuciscidae; genus Siphateles; species Siphateles boraxobius. Next base: position 7,017,732 of record NW_027509186.1, on the reverse strand, counting down.
TATTAAATACTCTAAACATTCCAGTTTGGTTTCCACAATCTTTCCCCTTGTATTTCTCCATATACTTCCTTTTTTCAGACCTTTAAATCTCTGTACCCAAAAATTGTTAGCAACTGGTTCTTTAAAAGCACCATCTCTAAAATAACAATACAACTGTTTCACATTACACTCCTTAAAATTACATAGTTTCCCTTTCAGTCTGACATAAATGTCTTCCTCTTCCTTCCAGTCTTCCATGTTTTCTAATCTTTTAATCCATTCCTTCGGTATTGCGTTTTTGATAATTTCGTATTTATTTTCTATTTCTCTTTCGCTGCATTCCTCTTTTGCTTCCTCCATTGCATCCATTATAAATTGTGATGGTAAAAACCCTTCTTTAAATTCATACAAAACATATCTTACCCTTGTTATTCCCACTTCCATCCATTTTTTTTAAAAAGATCTCTTTCCCATCTCTTAAAATACTTTTGTTTAAGAACAGGGGTTGATTTAAAATGTTTTCTCTTCCTTTCAGATTATAATCTATTACAGTTAAGAAATCCCCCAAGCACTTAAAATGTCCTTATAGAAGTCAGGTAATCCTTCCGCCATCCAGTTTTTTGTTTTCATCCATAAAATATCCTCCCCCAAATTAAAATTCCCACATTTATTTAAAAAATATTTCATAACTTCCATTCTGTTTCATTTTCTTCTTGCAACAATTTTTTGACTATTTTAACTCTAAAGCAGTTTTTCCTTTGTTTAATATCCATTAACCCCAACCAATCCTCTTCTAATTGTCCTAATAAGGTGTTGTATGCTATTCTTGAGGGTTTACCCTCCCACAAAAAACAGAGAAAACATTTCTTCAACCTCCCTTCTACCCACAAAGGCATTTCTGTCACATATAAAACGTACCACAACTTTGAAGCCATTAAAACATTCAATACTAAAACCTTCCCTTTCAAATTTAAAGCCCTCATTCTCCAAAAATTTAACCTCCGCTCTATTCCTGTTATCAGTTCCTCCCACATTTTTTCGCTTACTTGCTTCCCATCCTTTCCCATTAATATCCCTAAAATCCTAATTTCTTCAACTTCCTTAAAATTAAAACATTCCGTTAACACTGACGTTGCCCCAAACCTCATATACACTGTCTTGTCCTCATTAATTTTACTTCCTGATCCTTTGCAAAATTCTTGTACATTCTTCATTACTTGTTTTACAACCTCTGTCCCTTTAACTATTATTGTTGTGTCATCCGCATATTGAAAAATTTTCCCTTCTGCTTTGCTTTCCTGTATTTGTATTCCTTTTATTTTCTCTTCTTTTCGTATCGCTAGGCCCAAGGGTTCTGCTACAAGAGAGTATAATAAAGCTGAGAGTGGACATCCTTGTCTAATTGATCTAGTTATTTTAAAACATTCCGTTAAAAAAACGTTACATTTTATTTTTGTTAGAGCCCCCATATATAAAATCTTTATCCATTTCATAAAATTCTCACCAAACCCAAACCTATTTAAAACCCCAAACAAATATTCATGCTCCACTCTATCAAAAGCCTTTTCGAAGTCTAAGCTGATCACATACCCGTCATCATTCTTTTCTTTTATGTTTTGTATTGTGTCCCTTATACTCATCGTTATGTCTGCTATGTCTCTTCCTTTTACTGCATATGCTTGATTTGTTTTTATTATTTGTGGCATCACTTCTTTAAACCTATTTGCTAAAATCTTTGCTAATATCTTTAAATCAGTATTTAGCATTGTTATTGGCCTGTAGTCTTTTAAATCAGTTTGTTCACCTTTCCTTTTATATATTAGCTTCATCAGCCCCATTCCCATCCTTTCATTCATCTCTTCCTCTTTAAATATTTCCTTAAAAACCTCCTTTAAAATCTCTATTAAAATGTCCTTAAAACGTATATATAAAATTCACTTCCCAAACCATCTATCCCTGGGCTTTTCCTTTTATTTAGTTGATCTATCGCTCTTTCGATCTCCTCATTCTTGATTTCCCCATCACATTCCTTTTTATCCTCTTCACTTAAATTCATTTCAATATAATTTAAGTTTCTTTTTTTCCTCTTCTTCCACTCCTCTTGTTTTAAAAAGATCCTCATAAAAAACCTTTATCTCTTCTAGCACTTTTCCATTCCCCTCCACAATCTCTCCACTTCTCCCTTTTATTTCTTTTATTATTCCAACTTTCGCCCTTTTTTTCTCCAAGTCAAAAAAAAACTTTGTGCATTTCTCCCCCTCCACCATATATTTGTTCTTACTTCTTAATCTTGCCCCCTCATATTCTTTTTCTTCTATTTCTTTCAGTTTCTCCTCTATTTCTTTTTATCTTTTTTATGTCTTTACTCTCAATTTTTAATTCTCTTTCTAGCATCTCCTTTATTTCTTTTCTTTGAGTCTTTTACTTATTTGTAAGATTCTGCAATACTTTATTGAAAATTTCTTTACTAGATATGTAACATTCTCCCACCATATTCTTTTATCTTCTTCATACATTGCATTATCCTTCTCTTTCTCTATGATTCTTTTTATCTCTGCAACATAATCTTCATTCTTTAAAATCTCTGTATTTAGAATCCATGTACCCAGTCCCCTTTGCACATTACTCCAATCTATTTTAAACCGTAAAAACTTATGATCACTAAAACGAGTGTCTTCATAGCTGATTTTTTCAATAAAATTCTCCACATTTCTTGTACATAGCTCATAATCAATTTTTGTTTTATATATGAAATTCCCCACTATTTGCTTCCTTGAATAAACCTTTTCCCTCCATTTCTTTCCCTCCATACATCTATTAAGTTATTTTCTCTCATCAATTTGTTTAATTCTTTCCTCACTGTGTCCGATTTAAAAACCATCCCTCTGCCATGTCGAGTTTGCTAAAAACTGTGTTAAAATCCCCCACCATTATTATTTCCTTATATTTCTTTATCACACTCCTTAGACAGTTAAAAAAATCTTTCTTTTCTTTCTCTTCTGTTGGTGCATGTACATTCACTAAAATTAATTCACATCCTTCATAATTTACTTCCACAGCCATGCATTTTCCCATCTTATCTTTGTACACCACTTTGGTTGTATTAAAAACATCTTTTCTCATTAAAAACGCCACCCCTCTTCCGAGCCTACCATCCCCATTATTATATAAAATATCTCCTTCCCATTTCTTTTTGTATTCCATTATCACACTCTCTTTCCAGTTTGTTTCTTGTAAAACAATGACATCTTCTCCTCTACACTTTTCTTTTACTCTTTCAAATTTCCCCATGTCCATCAGTCCCCTTGCATTAAAAGTAACACAACTTAAAACCATTAAAATAAATAAAAATAAACACTTAAAAACCATTATTCTCCATTTTCTCCCTCCAGGCCCTTTAACACGTCACATCTGTTTTCACTTTCACCTTGGACCTTAAACATAGTCTTTTTCCTTGCATTTTCCAGATTCGGTGTTACCTTTAATGATATCCTTCTTATTTGTCCTCTCCCTTCTCTGTCTTTGTCCATATTGTCCATTGTTATTTCCTCTTCACTTTCCGTCCCTTTACTTTGATCCTTCCTTCCTTGTCCATCTTTCTCCATGTCATTCCGATAATTTTTAAAACTGTCTGATACTTCCATTGGTGTCCATTGTGTGTCCTGCTCCATTGTTTGTTCTTTAACTTTATCGTTCTCTTGTTCTCTTTCTCCTTCCTCTCTGTTGATCGCTCCTTCTTCCATTTCTTCTTGTTGTACATTTTCTTCCTCTTGTCCTTCATCGGTTTGTCTTCCATCCCTGTTGTTTCCTTCATGCACCTGTCCGTCCACCTGATGCTACCTACCTCCTTCCGCTTCCTCCATCCAACACTCACATTTGTTTAAAATTTCCTGACACTCCGGGCACCTGACTGCGTTACAGTCCCTTGCGAAGTGTCTCCTTTCTTCACACTTGTAGCACTTGAAATCTGGGCACTCTTTAAGCAGATGATCCGGGCTCATGCACAGCCAACAGGTCTTTACCTGGTGACTGTGCATCACCCTAAAATACTGCTGCCCTTCTGCTGTTTCGAGCTTTGTGCTGTAGGGCAATGATGCCACCTCTTTAGGGAACCTTACTTTAAGGAACCTCGTTCCATCCTCAATTTCAGTGCCCGGGTAGTGTCTCCTTTTAATTTTTGATATGGGATTAACTCCCCATCCCTCCAATTTTCCGATAATTTCTCTATCATCAAGGTAGACGGGCAGGTGCATGAAGGAAACAACATAGTCTCTATTTTGCAGTTTTTTAGTTCCACAATTCACCCCTTTTATATTCAGTCCATCAATCAATTCCTCACATGTTTCCTCATTTTTCCATTGTTAGTTCATATTCATGTCCTTGTCTTGGCCTTAACGCCAGGATTTTCCCATTTCCACATTTATCCACCACTGCTTTGATAATATCCACCACTCTCACCTCATTAACATTCTCCACATTCACAATCATCGTCGCCTCTTTTAAATACTTTCTTCCACCGAGCTTTTCCAGCACGTCTTGTTTATTCCCTTGTCCTGCCCATTGTCGATAATCCAGTCTGGTGTCCTTTGCCATGCGTTTCTCTCCAGCCATTCCAGTATCGTTTGCCATTCTTGTTCCTCCAGCCAGTCCAGTGTCGTTATCCATTCTTGTTCCTCCAGCCAGTCCAGTGTCGTTAACCATTAATCCGTCCATTTATAAAATAAAATAAAAATAACCACCCTCCAGCCAGAACAATGCTGCTGTTAGGTGGTTTAAACACTGTCAAAAAACAAACAAACAAACAAACGAAACAAACTTAAAGATAACTTCAAAAACAAACACAAAAAGAAAACACAAAATGGAGGAGAGCCTTCCTCTCCAACTGCAGCCACTTTCACTTCCTGGAACGTACCAACTAGATCGGGCGTGCCCAAGGTGGTATGGCCGTAAGCGAAAACTGCTGTCAAAATTGGGCTATTTAAAAGGTTAGACCATTAGTGAAGAAAACTAAGAAAGAACTTTTGAAAAAACTCAAACTCTTTCATGCTTTCTGAAGAATCTCAGAGACTTTTTAAGGCTATTTGAAGAAGCTCAGGGACTCTTTTTTTTCATAAAAAAGCTTACAACACCTAGTATTCCCATGCGGTCTCCCATCCAAGTACTAACCACGCCTTATTTAAAAGGTTAGACCATTAGTGAAGAAAACTAAGAAGAACTTTTGAAAAAACTCAAACTCTTTCATGCTTTCTGAAGAATCTCAGAGACTTTTTAAGGCTTTTTGAAGAAGCTCAGGGACTCTTTTTTTTTTGTTCATAAAAAAAGCTTACAACACCTAGTATTCCCATGCGGTCTCCCATCCAAGTACTAACCAGGCCTTATTTAAAAGGTTAGACCATTAGTGAAGAAAACTAAGAAGAACTTTTGGAATAACTCAAACTCTTTCATGCTTTCTGAAGAATCTCAGAGACTTTTTAAGGCTATTTGAAGAAGCTCAGGGACTCTTTTTTTTCATAAAAAAGCTTACAACACCTAGTATTCCCATGCGGTCTCCCATCCAAGTACTACCCAGGACCGACCCTGCTTAGCTTCCGATTTTTTTTTATTTTCAAAAAGTACAAAAATAATATTTACATAACTCATATTTCATACCTAACATTCTCAAACTCATTGCATATTAGGTCCATTTTGCATATACATCATAAACTTTGAACTACGTCATATTAAATCATTCAAACAAAACCAAAAAAAACTTTTTACCCAACTAAAATAATCATTTTTTTTTAAAATTTTAAACTTAAGCCTTCTTTTATACTTATAAATCCACTTTCTTCTACAAATGCTCTTTCAAATTCATCTTTGCTTAGGTATTTCCACATTGTTAACACATTCTTTCTAACAACACTCTTGAAAACAGCACTCACATCCACTTTCTTTCTATCAAAGTATGCCATATTCCTCCTCAGCCATATTGCATACCTTGCATTACTCAAAATTAAATTCCATAAATTCACCTTCTTATCCTTTAATTTGTACTTTCACCAAATAAAAACAGTTTTTTTCCACTCATCCCCTGCTACATCTTTTCCCGTTCCATCTCTTAATCAGTCTTTAATTTTTGCATGGAACTCCTCAAGCTCCTTGCACTCAAAGAAAATATGCATCAGAGTTTCTGGCTCTGTCTCACACATGTCACATTCTATACTCACATTTTTGTTTATTTGATGAATAACCACCTTTGTGTATATTCTGTTGTGTCTCAGTTTGAAGTCAAAATTCTCACAGTCTAATCCGTTATATTTTACATTTAAAGCTACACTGTGTGATTTTTACCCCCATCTAGCGGTGAAAAGGTATATGACCATCCAGTGAATATTAGTTTCTGTTCCTCTCAATTCCGATTTCGTTTTAACTCCTACGGTGGCCAATGTAGTCCAAGATTAGCATGGCTTCCAGTTCGACCTCGTCCATGAGTGAAAGGTGAAGCTTGAATTAACCGTATGTCCCTCTTTGGCTAATGTACTTTCAAGATGGAGGGGCAACATGGCGACCGACATTAGAACCCCCCACCCGTATGTATTTTCAATGGCATATTATACACTCACGAGAATACTTTATTACTTGAACGAAGTAAATATACATTAATGAGCACATATATTTTTGAAAGAACTTAGTGTTTTTAGCTAAGAATAAACTAAAAAAGTTACACAGTGTAGCTTTAAGTTTCTCCATATTGTCTTTTCTTTCAGGCCAGGAAAAACTCCAGGCCACACCGCCTCTGATGCTGGCATTTTGATTTCCTTTTTCACCATTATTTTGTATATCGTTTTCACATTTACCTCCCACATAAACTTTTTTCTCTCATTTTCCACAATATAGATTTCAGGCATTCCCCAATCTCCCACTTTGGTAATTTCTCTTTCAATCCCTTCTACCCACTTTTCCGGCAGGCTTTTTTTAATGTTTTCACATTCACCATCCACTTTTGCTTTCTCTATTTCATCATCCCACCCCACCCCACCACACAATCATATATCGCCCTATTCGGCAAAAAACCTTTCACATATTCATATGCTAAGTCTTTTACTTTCCTTACCCCCGCTCTCATGAATAGCCTGTTGTAGAGCATTTTCCCTCCCCTCCTTATTCTTGGGTTCAGGAATATTGGCTGATTGTGTACTTGGTTTATGTTTTCACATTCATAGTTTACATCCACTACAAACTCAGCCCATGCAGTAAACACTTCTTGATAAAATAAAGGCAACTTTTCAATCATTGGCTTTTTTAACCCCATGAACACTCCTTCTTCACTGCATCCTCCAACTTCATTTAGATATTTTCTCATATACCCCTTCCATCCATATTCTATTTTGCCACATAAATACTTTTTTATTGTTTTAACTCTTACTGCGTTCCTTTTAACTTTTAAATCTATCAACTTCAAACCCCCCTCACTGTAATCTGCTATTAATGTTTTTGCTGATATTTTCACTCCTTTCCCACCCCACACAAAAATGTTCACCGCCTCTTTTATTCCATTTAACACCCAGTCCGGTAAGTCAATTGCTCCCATCACATAATTACATTTAGTTAACAATAAAGAATTAACCACCACCACCTTGCCTCTTAGCCATAATTCTCTTAGTCTCCAAAACTGTAATACTTGCTTGATTTTGTTTAGCACTCCCTTCCATGTTGCATCTCTTGCCTCTTTTGCATTCTCTCCTATATTTACCCCTAGAATTTTTATAAAGTTTTTCGTTATTTTAAATGGAACATCTGCCCCTTCAACCATCACTCCTCCTATACTCATTATTTCAGATTTTCCACATTTATTTTTGCACCTGACACTTTCCCATATTTTTCTATCTGTTTCTTAATTTTATTTATGCTCTCTATGTCCCTAACTGTAAACGTAGTGTCATCTGCATATTGGTGTATTACACTCAATCCCCCATTTGGTATTTGGATACCTTTTATCTCTTCATCTTTTTTGATGAGTGTCGCCAGCAGCTCGGCTGTTATTGAGTACAATAATGCTGACAGCGGACAACCTTGCCTAACTGACCTCTCTAACGGGAAGGGGTCAGTTACTATCCCATTAACTTTAACACAACTTTTAGCATTCTCATATATTAATTTTATCCACTTTTGCATCCTATCCCCAAGCCCAAATATCCCCATTGTCTGTTCTATAAAGCTATGTTTTACCCTGTCAAACACTTTATTTAAGTCTATAGATAAAATGAATCCCCCTTTTCCATCTTTCCCCATCCCTTCTACTCCGTCCCTTATTGTGCAAATTGTGTCTGTGATGTCTCTTCCCTTTATACTATAAGCTTGGCTTGGCGAAACTATTGTCCCAACAACCTCTTTTATCCTATTTGCCAATACTTTTGTCAGTATTTTATAATCAGTATTTAAAAGAGTTAATGGTCTATAATTTTCTAGCTTCATTGGACTTCCTTTATTTTTATATAGTATTGTGATTACTCCTAGCCCCATAGACTCAGGCATTTTCCCTCCCTCTTCCATACTTCTATAAACCTTCCACAATATTGGTGCTACAGTCTCTATTAAGGCCTTAGAAAATTCGTGTGTTAATCCGTCTGAGCCTGGGCTTTTATTTTTCTTTGTCTGTTTTATTGCTTCTTTTATTTCTTCGATACCTATGTCTCTATCACATTCGTTTTTCTCTACTTCACTTAGCCTTGCACTCACAGTATTTAAAACTCCCTCTACACATTCCTGTTTTACCCCTTCTTTCTTAAATAGTCCCTTATAAAACGTTTCTACTTCACTTATTATCTCCACATAATCAGTAATCTTATCACCTTTTTCGTTTTCCAATTCTGTTATATGCTTTTTCCTCTGTTTTTTCTTTTCTAAGTTTAAAAAGAACTTTGTGCTTCTTTCTCCCTCTAACGCATACTGCGCTCTACTCCGTACCATTGCACCCTTACTTTTCTCATTCTCATACTCTTCTATTTCTGCTTTTAACTGCATAAAACGCTCTGTATCTTGCTCTGGATTTCTTTCTATTTTTTCTGCTTCCCTCTTCAATTCATTTTCCATTGCGTCAACTTTACTCCTTCTCATAAAAATCCTTTGCTTTGCATATCTAATACTCCTTTTTTTGATTTTCTCTTTCATTTTCTCCCACCACTCACATACATCTTCATCAAATAATGAGTTTTGCTTTTCATAATTTATGCATTTTCTGATATTTTCTTTGTATGCCTCTTCTTTTAGCAAGTCAGCATTCCATCACCAGATTCCTCCTCCCCTCTCTTCCCTGATTACACCCATCTTTACCATCATTATAGCATGATCACTTACACCTACAAACTTATATTTTACATTTTTAACATATTTTAACATTTCCCTTTTGGTTAAACATAAATCTATACGGCTTTGTTTCAAAACTCCCATCACCATTTGTCTTCTAGACAATTCTTTTTTGTAGGGATTCTCTTCCCTCCATACATCAACCACGTCCTCATTTTGCATCCACTCAATTAAATATTTTATAGAAACATCAGACTTAAAGTTTGCGCTGCATGAAGCGTCCAGTCTCGTGCACCATACATTAAAGTCCCCCACCACTATATAGTTGCCTTTGCACAGCGGCTTCATTTCTTTGAATAGTTCTTTTCTTTCATTTTCTATATTTGGTGCATAAATATTTATCAGCCTGAAAAGTTCATTATGAAACACAAATTCAGTCACTAACACTCTCCCATTACCATCCTTGTATACTTCATTCGCACTATTAACTCTACCTTCTTTTATCAGGGTTGCCACGCCACGGGCTTTTGCATTCCCATGATTGACAAAAATATCACCTTGCCATCTCTTTTTTATATTGACCATTGTGTCATCAGACCAGTGCGTCTCTTGTAGACAGAGTATATCGCCTTTCAGTAATCTATTCACACTCTCAAACTTATTTTCGTCTCTTAGTCCATTGCTGTTCAAACAGGCAATGTTCATAATCCCCCACATAGCAAATAATATAGTTTTGAAAACATTAACACTCATTTTGGTACTTCCAAGCTTACTTTCTGCATTGTGCTCTTCCCTTTCTTTCTTCTTTCTCTTCTTCTGCACTCTTTTCCCGTCACTTGTGTCCATTTCCTCATCATCAACTTTGTCATGACTCTCTGGGACCTCTTTCTGTCCTCCACCTCCTTCCATCTGCGGCTTTTCACCTCGCCTTTTCGCGTTGTCACCCTCCTGACTCTCGCCTCCGCCTT
>NW_027509186.1:7002500-7005000 GCF_051911475.1 Siphateles boraxobius | reverse complement strand
CCGACCCTGCTTAGCTTCCGAGATCAGACGAGATCGGGCGTGACCAAGGTGGTATGGCCGTAAGCGAAAACTGCTGCCAAAATTGGGCTATTTAAAAGGTTAGACCATTAATGAAGTAAACTAAGAAGAACTTTTGAAAAAACTCAAACTCTTTCATACTCTCTGAAGAATCTCAGAGACTTTTAAAGGCTTTCTGAAGAAGCTCAGTGAGTCTTTTTTTAAACTAAGAAGAACTTTTGAAATAACTGAAACTCTTTCATGCTCTCTGAAGAATCTCAGAGACTTTTAAAGGCTTTCTGAAGAAGCTCAGTGAGTCTTTTTTTTAAACTAAGAAGAACTTTTGAAAAAACTCAAACTCTTTCATGCTCTCTGAAGAATCTCAGAGACTTTTAAAGGCTTTCTGAAGAAGCTCAGGGACTCTTTTTTTTTTTTTTTTTTTTAAGGCGAGACACTACAGGTGAATAGGGTAATTTTTTTAACTATCAGATATCACCATGAAACTTTGCCAGTTGATTACCAACATTAATATTAGAAAAAAATGTATTACAAGTTTTCTGTAATTTAATGTTTAAATATGCAAATGAGGCATTGTCTAATTAAATATGCGCTATTTTGCATATATTTTAAAAAACGAAATCTGAGTATTGGACAAAGCCAGGTTCAAAATTATTTTTTCATTGTGTTTACATATTAGATGGGGGAAAAATTACAGAGGGATTTATGGATATCTACTTTTGTTATCCTGTAAATCAGAATATACTGCCAATAGCATTAAAAAGATGATTTTCGCCATGTTTTTTGGAATAAAATGCTATATAAATCAGGCTAGGAATAATATATTTACAAATCCCTCTGTAAATGTCTGCATAATATAACTAGGTACTAGACTGGAAAGTTTGGTGTATATAGGTGCTACTGAACTGGAGATTTCGGACTTGGAGTGAGAGAGAACAGTCATTTTGAGAAAACGGGCTTTAAAGATTTAGCATCAGCCAATGAGATTGCGCATTTAGAGTAAAATCCCCCCTTTTACTTTCACGATTGGTTGCTGATAAAAAGGAAATGACCATATTTGGATCCGGCAGTATTGTACAGGAGAGAGATAGCTTTCTAACGGTGTGTGTGATGACAGGGTGCAGATCGCGATCGCGGAGCAGAGGGATGATTTATAACGACAACTTTTGATGAATTTATGAGAAATCTACAGACGCAAACGGACAACGTGTAGTAAAATCAAGACCTAAATGTGTATTTTGGACTTTTTTTCACCACAAGTCTGAAAGAAGACATGTTATTGAAGACAAATATCCCAAAATCTCAAAATTGACCAGTGAAAAAAAAACGATGTTTTTGCCTGCCGTGTCTCGCCTTAAATCAAAAAAGCTTACAGCACCTGGTATTCCCAGGCGGTCTCCCAACCAAGTACTAACCAGGCCCGACCCTGCTTAGCTTCCGAGATCAGACGAGATCGGGCGTGACCAAGGTGGTATGGCCATAAGCGAAAACTGCTGCCAAAATTGGGCAATTTAAAAGGTTAGACCATTAATGAAGAAAACTAAGAAGAACTTTTGAAAAAACTCAAACTCTTTCATGCTCTCTGAAGAATCTCAGAGACTTTTAAAAGCTTTCTGAAGAAGCTCAGGGACTCTTTTTTTTAAACTAAGAACTTTTGAAAAAACTCAAACTCTTTCATGCTCTCTGAAGAATCTCAGAGACTTTTAAAGGCTTTCTGAAGAAGCTCAGGGACTCTTTTTTTTAAACTAAGAAGAACTTTTGAAAAAACTCAAACTCTTTCATGCTCTCTGAAGAATCTCAGAGACTTTTAAAAGGCTTTCTGAAAAAGCTCAGGGACTCTTTTTATTAAAGTAAGAAGAACTTTTGAAAAAACTCAAACTCTTTCATGCTCTCTGAAGAATCTCAGAGACTTTTAAAGGCTTTCTGAAGAAGCTCAGTGAGTCTTTTTTTTAAAGTAAGAAGAACTTTTGAAAAAACTCAAACTCTTTCATGCTCTCTGAAGAATCTCAGAGACTTTTAAAGGCTTTCTGAAGAAGCTCAGGGACTCTTTTTTTTTTTTTAAATCAAAAAAGCTTACAGCACCTGGTATTCCCAGGCGGTCTCCCATCCAAGTACTAACCAGGCCCGACCCTGCTTAGCTTCCGAGATCAGACGAGATCGGGCGTGAGCAAGGTGGTATGGCCGTAAGCGAAAACTGCTGCCAAAATTGGGCTATTTAAAAGGTTAGACCATTAATGAAGAAAACTAAGAAGAACTTTTGAAAAAACTCAAACTCTTTCATGCTCTCTGAAGAATCTCAGAGACTTTTAAAAGGCTTTCTGAAAAAGCTCAGGGACTCTTTTTTTTAAACTAAGAAGAACTTTTGAAAAAACTCAAACTCTTTCATGCTCTCTGAAGAATCTCAGAGACTTTTAAAGGCTTTCTGAAGAAGCTCAGTGAGTCTTTTTTTTAAAGTAAGAAGAACTTTTGAAAAAACTCAAACTCT
>NW_027509186.1:6962500-6997500 GCF_051911475.1 Siphateles boraxobius | reverse complement strand
TGTTAATATATCTTTAAAAGTTATATAAAACTCACTTCCTAAACCATCAATCCCTGGGCTTTTCCTTTTGTTCAGTTCATTTATAGCTCTTCCTATCTCTTCTTTACTTATGCTTCTATCACACTCTTCCTTCTCTTCTTCACCTACTTTTGTTTTTATTAATTCCATTAGTTCCATTTTTTCTTCCTCCTTTACATCTTCTGCACTAAAAAGCTTTTCAAAAAAATCTTTTGTTTCATGTAAGATTTCCCCACTTGTTTCTGTTATTTCACCATTCCCCTTTTTTATTCCTTTTATCATTTCTGATCTTCCTTTTTTCCTTTCCAAATCAAAGAAAAACTTTGTACACTTTTCCCATTCAACCAGATATTTTGCTTTACTCCTCAACATTGATCCTTTATATTTGTTTTCTTCAATCTCTTTCAATTCTTCCTGTATTTCTTTAATTTTTTGTACATCTTGCACTTCTTCATCAATTTGCTTCTCCAACCTTTCTCTTATCTTTTTTTCTTTATTCTTTTTACATTTATGCTTTAACGTACAATATTTTATAGTGAATTTTTTCGCTAAAAATTTTACATTCTCCCACCAAATTCTTTTGTCTTCTACATACATTGCATTTTCTTTTTCTTCTTCAATCATCTCTTTTATTGCTAAAACATAATGTTCATCTTTTAAAATGTCTGTATTTAAAACCCATACACCCGGCCCTCTTTTTCCTGTATCCCAATCCAACTGTACAAAAAAAGCCTTGTGGTCACTCAAACTTGATTCTTCATACCTTAACTTATCTATAAAACCTTCTATATTCCTTGTACATAAAACCATATCTATCCTTGTTTGACACAAAAAATTCCCTACAATTTGTCTTCTAGAAAATTCCCTTTTCTTTTCATGTCTTTCCCTCCACACATCAATCATTTTGTTCTCCTCCATTAATGACTTTAACTCTTTCCTTCCCGTGTCCCTTTTAAAAACCATACCATCTGCCATATCTTTTTTGCTAAAAACAGTGTTAAAATCCCCCATCATAATTATATCTTTATAATTCCTTAAAACACTCTTGACAATGTTAAAATATTCTCTTTTTTCCTTTTCTTCATTTGGTGCATGTATATTAACCAATAAAATTCCCTTCTCTTCATAAGTAATTTCCACTACCATACATTTTCCCACTTTGTCTTTATATATTTCTTTACCATTTATTCCACTATTTTCTCTTATTAGAATTGCCACCTGTTACGTCCAAGGACGTATTCATTGTGTGTCTGTAACATACTAGGAGTGTTATGTGCATGTGTATTCTCTTTCTCTTTTCTTGTGCCTTTGATAGGATTAAGGGCTACCACCTGTGCTCGTTAAACTGTGAGTGTTGTCCGCGCACTGATTGGTGCGTGTCGTGAGGAGTCTAATAAAGCAGCAGAGAGAGTGCTGAGGAAAGGGAGAGACATCGCGGCGTTTGAGGTTGTTCCGCTCTCCAAGCCCAGACAAGTGAGCGCTGGTCGCGCTCTTTGATGTGTGTGGTCACAATGTGTGTCCTAACGTGACTCTTGAAATTATTTTTCAGTTATGATTAGTTAAGAGTTTGTGGGTAATGTAGGGTGGAGGATACCCAGAACTTTTCTCTTGTTTAATGGTTAGTTAGGGAGTGAGGGAAGTTATCTGTTTTGTTTTGTTTTCTGTTTTGTATAGGTAAGGTAATGTTATTCCCCTTTTAGGTAGAGGTTATTTTTGTTTTCTTTTGAATTGGGCCCTCCTCCCGAGGTAACACTTTTTGTTTTGGATTTATTTGTAATGTGTTTTGTTTACTTGATGTTATTAATATTTTTTGTTTAGCTTTGTCAAAGGGTACAGAAATAAAAGGCAGACATGCCATTTCAAAGTGAACTTTGTTTGATTATTTGGTGAATCTGGGACTGGAGAGCTGGAGATCCTCAAAGTCTCTTCACTATTTGTTCGTCGTTCCCTATTATCCCCTGGACAAAGAGGGGAGACGTAACAATTGGGGGCTCGTCCGTACGGTGTAGTTGAAAGCCCTTCTAGTGAAGGAAACAACGTGGTGAGTTTACTCTCTTCTCTCTTTTTCTTGTCTGATATGTCTTCGTAGTAGGGGAGGGGAAAGAGACCTCTTGTGGTAGGAGAAATGGAATTCGATTTGACAGCTTTCACTCTTTCTCCTACCACAGAAGTTTTTGAGCGATGCAGAAAGAAAGATTTATTATTGATCGCAGATTTTTTTAATATTCGAGTGACGAGAGAGACTACTAAGCAGGTTATAAAAGAAGAATTATATGACAAGCTAGTAGAGGATGGTATTTTGGCAGAGGGTTCGGATAGGGAGAAATATCACAATGTTACACCTATGGCTTTGTCAGATACTGAGCAAGTGCGATATGATCCCAGGTTGCAGATTAGACTAAGAGAATTAGAGTTAGAAATAAAAAAACAAGAATGTGAGTCTCAAATTATTAGGCTGCGTGTTATAGAGGCGGAGAAGGAGCGTGATATTCAACTCCGTAAAAGAGATCTAGAAGCGTCAAAAAACCCGGTGCCTGTACCTCGTTCATGAACACCCTCTATGGCGTCCCAAATGTCGCCAGATAGATCTGTTGCGGCGTCTAATGTTTCTCCGTTTGACATCAGCAGAAATGTTAAACTCGTGCCTCCTTTCAGAGAAGCCGAAGTAGATGCTTATTTTGTAGCTTTTGAGCGAATAGCTGGTAAGCTTAACTGGCCAAAAGACATGTGGGCTTTGTTACTTCAATGTAGTCTCGTGGGTAAAGCACAAGAAGTTATCTCAGCGTTAAGCCTAGATGATTCGCTTGATTATGATGTGGTAAAGTCTACAGTGCTCCGCGTATACGAGTTAGTTCCCGAAGCGTATCGCCAGAGGTTTCGATCTCATACGAAGACATCCAGGCAAACATATGTTGAGTTTGGAAGAGAGAAGAGAACGTTGTTTGAAAAATGGTGCCTGTCTAGTAAAACTGACACTTTTGAACAACTTTGTGAATTAGTTTTACTAGAGGATTTTAAAAAGAGTATTCCAGAAAAAGTCGTGCAGCATTTAAATGAGCAGAAGATAACCACGCTGGCCGAAGCCGCTGTATCCGCGGATGAATTTGTGCTTACGCATCGTAAGTTTTTTATGCAAGAGTTACCAACTTCTAGTTTTTCTTCATCCGCTGATAAATTTGTGAGAGAAGATGTCCCTTCTCATAGTTTTTCTCGTTCGTGGAAAAACGATGCTCGTCCAAAAATGACTGGTCGAAATTCGGCGCGTCAAGGAGACAAGCGGGCTTGTTTTTACTGCCTGGATCCTGGACATTTAATTTCTGAGTGTAGGGAGTGGAATAAGAAGAATGTGAAAACAAAAGGTGTTGCGCTCACGCAGACGCTGCCAGGGGTGCGAGAGGTCGAAGTGTCTGGTTATGAACCATTTATTTTAGATGGTCAGGTGTCAATCTCTGATTCCCAGTTTACGCAGGTGTCGATCTTGCGAGATACGGGTTCTTTTCAGTCTTTTATATTAGAGAGTGTTTTGCCTTTCTCGGAAAAATCGTATACCGGTACTGATGTGTTAGTACGAGGTATAGAAATGGGCTGTGTACAGGTGCCTTTACATGAAGTGGACTTAAAATCGGATCTTGTCTCTGGCATTGTTAAGTTAGGTGTTCGCAAACAATTGCCTGTTGCTGGAGTACATATTATTCTGGGAAATGACCTTGCAGGGGGCAAAGTTTTTTCTAGTCCAGTCGTGATGCATAAACCCATGGTTAAGGAGCAGCCTGACCTAGGTGTTCAGTTCCCTTCTGTTTTTCCGGCATGTGCTGTGACAAGGGCTCAAGTTCAAAGGTTTCGAGATGTTGTTAATCTCTCTGATTTGTTTTTAAAAACAGAATCCAAGACGGAAGAGTCAGAGTTATGTGAGGTAAGCAAAGTGACAGATACTTCATTAATTCTTGAAGCTCCCTTTAATGTTGGAAAGGAGAAATTGTCAGCTGAGCAAAAATCAGATGTTTCCTTAGCAGAATGTGTTAAAGCAACGGTCAACGTGGAAGACAGAGCGGATGCTAAAATAGGTTATTTTTGGGAGAATGATTTGTTAATGCGTAAATGGAAACCGCTTTATGATGAAAAAGGTGTGCAGGAGACGTTTCAGATTGTTTTGCCTGCTAGCTATCGTGTTCCAGTTTTAAAATTGGCACATGAAAATCTCATGGCAGGTCATTTAGGAGTGACAAAAACTGTTCGCCGCATTTCTAAATATTTCTTTTGGCCTGGTCTTCGATCCTCTGTTGTTAACTTTTGTCGCTCTTGTGATGTGTGTCAACGTATTGGAAAGCCTAATCAGAAGGTACCCGTTGCCCCTCTGTATCCCATACCGGTAATAGAAGAACCATTTGAACGACTTATTGTTGATTGTGTGGGTCCGCTGCCAAAGTCCAAATCGGGACACCAGTATGTGCTAACGATCATGTGTGCAGCCACTAGATTCCCTGAAGCCATTCCCTTGCGTTCGTTGAAAGCACAGACGGTGGTAAAGGACTTGGTTAAGTTTTTTACCATGTTTGGTCTACCGCGAGTAATACAGAGCGATCAAGGAACAAATTTCACTTCTAAAATATTCACACAAATTTTGAAGGAATTGGGAATTGAGCACAGAGTATCTAGTCCTTATCACCCCGAGTCACAAGGGGCCTTAGAAAGGTTCCATCAAACCCTAAAAACTATGATCCGCGCATATTGTTTGCAGACGGGAAAAGACTGGGTGGAGGGGTTGCCTTTTTATGTTATTCGCTGCTAGAGAAGCAGTTCAGGAGTCCTTGGGATTTAGTCCCGCCGAACTAGTGTTCGGACACACCGTGAGGGGTCCGTTAAAATTGCTGTATGAACATTTGTTGATGAAAAATCCTTCTTCGGTCTCTCTCTTGGATTATGTGAGTTCATTCAGAGAGAGACTTCATAAGGCGTGTGATGTAGCTAAGGCTCATCTATCTGTCACACAGTCGAAAATGAAGCAGCAGTTTGATAAAAAGAGTGTCAGGAGGAATTTGCAGGTTGGTGACTCTGTTCTTGTGCTTTTGCCAGTGCCTGGTGATGCTTTGCAAGCAAAGTTTTCAGGACCATATGTCATAGAGAAAAAGCTCAGTGAAACTGATTACGTTATTCAAACTCCTGATCGTCGACGAAAAACTAGAGTTTGCCATGTGAATATGCTTAAGGCGTATGTGGAGAGGGAACCGAAAAATGCTCTGTCTGTAGACGTTCCATTGGTTTCTTCCGCGGTCACCATAATTGCCTCTTGTGCTGTAGAAGATGATGGTGTTGCTCCAACTTCTACTCCTCATCTGAAGAATTCTAACATTTTGGGTGATTTAGGAGGTTACCTGGTGCATTTATCTGAAAAACAGTATGAGGATGTGTGTAATTTGATCCAGTCTTTTCCCTCACTTTTTTCAGACGTGCCTAGCAGAACATCTGTATTATGTCATGACATTGAAGTGGGAAGTGCAACCCCGGTGAAACAGCATCCGTATAGGGTGAATCCAAAAAAACGTGAAATTATGAAGGGCGAGGTAGAATATCTGTTAAAACATGGGTTAGCCGTACCAAGTCAGAGTCCATGGAGCTCCCCATGCTTGCTAGTACCCAAACCAGACTCCACATATCGCTTTTGTACGGACTATAGAAAAGTTAATAACCTTTCAAAACCTGATTCATTTCCACTGCCTCGCATTGAAGATTGTATCGATCGGGTGGGAGCAGCAAGATATGTAACTAAGTTGGATCTGTTGAAAGGTTACTGGCAGGTGCCTCTTACGCCACGGGCTTCAGAAATTTCCGCTTTTGCTACACCCGACAACTTTCTTCAATACATTGTCCTTGCGTTCGGGATGCGAAATGCTCCTGCGACATTTCAAAGGCTTATGCAGAGGGTTTTATCTAATGTACCGAAGTGTGATGCATATATAGATGATGTGGTACTGTATTCAGACAGTTGGACCGAACATATGACTAATCTTGAGTTATTGTTTACTCGATTGTCAGACTCTTCTCTGACTGTAAATCTCGCAAAGTATGAATTTGCGAAAGCAGAGGTGACCTACTTGGGAAAGAAGGTGGGTCAAGGAAGTGTGAGACCTGTAGAAGCGAAGGTTTCTGCGATAATAGCCTATCCATCTCCATCTAATAAACGTGAGCTAAGACGGTTTCTTGGAATGTGTGGGTATTATAGAAATTTCTGCAAAAATTTCTCCAGCGTTGTGACCCCACTTACGGATCTACTTAGTGATAAAAGGAAATTTGTATGGTCTAATGAGTGCGAGCATGCTTTTTTATCTGCTAAAGATCTTATGTGTTACGCCCCTGTTCTAAAGGCTCCGGATTTCCATCGCCCTTTTAAGCTGCACGTAGATGCGAGTTCATCTGGGGCAGGAGCAGTATTATTACAAGAGGACCATATGGAAATTGATCATCCTGTGTGCTATTTTTCCAAAAAGTTTTCGAGGTGCCAAAGTAACTACAGCACAATTGAAAAGGAAGCTCTTGCTTTAGTGCTGGCACTCCAACACTTTGAGGTTTATTTGGGAGGTAGTAGTGTGCCCATTATTGTATTCACCGACCATAACCCTCTGACGTTTCTTTCCCGTATGTGTAATGCCAACCAGCGTTTGATGCGATGGGCATTAATTGTACAGGAATATAACCTAGATATTAAACATCTGAAAGGCACTGAAAATGTCGTAGCGGATGCGCTGTCCAGGGTATAGTGTCCTGAACCATAAGAAAGGTTGTTTTTGTTTTTCCTATAATTGAGGGAATATAGGAAAAATTTATTGGTGGGGGTGTTACGTCCAAGGACGTATTCATTGTGTGTCTGTAACATACTAGGAGTGTTATGTGCATGTGTATTCTCTTTCTCTTTTCTTGTGCCTTTGATAGGATTAAGGGCTACCACCTGTGCTCGTTAAACTGTGAGTGTTGTCCGCGCACTGATTGGTGCGTGTCCTGAGGAGTCTAATAAAGCAGCAGAGAGAGTGCTGAGGAAAGGGAGAGACATCGCGGCGTTTGAGGTTGTTCCGCTCTCCAAGCCCAGACAAGTGAGCGCTGGTCGCGCTCTTTGATGTGTGTGGTCACAATGTGTGTCCTAACGTGACTCTTGAAATTATTTTTCAGTTATGATTAGTTAAGAGTTTGTGGGTAATGTAGGGTGGAGGATACCCAGAACTTTTCTCTTGTTTAATGGTTAGTTAGGGAGTGAGGGACGTTATCTGTTTTGTTTTGTTTTCTGTTTTGTATAGGTAAGGTAATGTTATTCCCCTTTTAGGTAGAGGTTATTTTTGTTTTCTTTTGAATTGGGCCCTCCTCCCGAGGTAACACTTTTTGTTTTGGATTTATTTGTAATGTGTTTTGTTTACTTGATGTTATTAATTTTTTTTGTTTAGCTTTGTCAAAGGGTACAGAGATAAAAGGCAGACATGCCATTTCAAAGTGAACTTTGTTTGATTATTTGGTGAATCTGGGACTGGAGAGCTGGAGATCCTCAAAGTCTATTCACTATTTGTTCGTCGTTCCCTATTATCCCCTGGACAAAGAGGGGAGACGTAACACACCCCTCGGCCATATCTTGCATCTCCATTATTATACCAAAATTCTCCTTTCCAATTGTTTCTCATTTCATTTATACACCCCTCTCTCCAGTTTGTTTCCTGTAGCAAAATTATATCCTCTTGTTTACACATTTCTTTTACTTTATCAAATTTGTTGATATTTAAAAGACCTCTCGCATTAAAAGTCACAATCCTCAGAACCATGAAGCAAAGAAAAACATACATGTAGCTGTTCATTTATCATTCTATCTCCCCAAAGTCCTTTAGCAATTCATACCTATTCACATTTCTCAATGTGTCCTCATTAACAATTTTTTTCCTTGCAGCCCCCAAATATGGTTTTACCTTAATTGATCTCCTTCTTTTCATTTGCATCTCTGTTTGGTCCTCTTTTTCCTTTTCTCTGTCATTCTCAGAAGTTGTTTGATCATTTACAATTTTTGACTGTTCCCTTCTATCCATAGAAATTCCACAAACTCCAGGCATGTCTATTTGCATTTCTACTTGATCCTGTTGTTGGTCTTGTTCTTCTTGTGAGTTCCATTCTTCTCTGGGTTCTCCTTCGTCCTTTTCTGCTGTTTCAGCTTGTGTCATCGTTGTGGCTTCCTCCTGTTCCTTTTCGTTGTCTCCCTCATGCACCTGCCCGCTTACTCCTTCTTCTTCCTCGTCCTCCTTGTTTCTCATCCCACATTCACATTTGTTGAGCACTTCCTTGCAATCCAGGCACTTCACTGCTTTGCAGTCCCTCGCAAAATGCCCCATCTCACAGCACTTGTAACACTTGTAGTCCGGACAGTCCTTCACAATGTGGTCCGGGCTCATGCACAGCCGGCAGGTCCTCACCTGATGACTATGCATCACCCGAAAGTATTGCGGTCCTTCTTCCGTCTCAAGCTTAGTGCTTGGGAGTGAGATCACTTCTCTGGGGAACCTGGTTTTTACAAACCTCGTTCCATCCTCGATACTTGTGCCCGGATAGACTCTCCTTCTCATCTTAGAGACAGGGAAAACCCCCCATCCCTCCAGCTTTTAAAAAATGTCCTCATCGTCCATATAAGCTGGCAAGTGCATAAATGAAACCACATAGTCTCTATTTTGTAGTTTTTGTACCTCACATTTTTTCCCTTTGATGATTAGTCCATCCATCAGCTCTTCCGTGTCTTCTTCTTTCTCCAACGTCACCTCGTAGTTATTCATTTGTTTAGGTCGAACCGCCAAGATTTTCCCATCTCCTATTTTCTCTGTCACTGCTTTAATAATATCCTCCACCCTTGCACCTCTCACATCCATTAAATCCACTGTAACTGTTGCTTCTTTTGCATAAACTCTTTTCATGTTTTCTTTCCTTGCTTCTTTATCCTTTCCATGTCCATCTCGTCGTCTTTGTTCCAGTCCAGTTTCATTACCAGTTGATGTTCCTCCTGCCATTGCTGTGGTCGATGCCGTTGATCCATCCATTTTAAACAAAAACACGCTTAAACACCCCCCAAACAGCAAAAGCTGCTGGGAGGAAAACTCAAACAAAATAAAAAAATAAAAATAAATATATATATATATATATAAGGAAAAAGCGAACAAAATAAAAAAACGAAAAAATGGTGAGCCTGTCTCACCTACTGCAAACTTCAAACTGCCAACTCACTTCCTGGACTGTACCACTATCACAGATCGGGCGTGACCAAGGTGGTATGGCCGTAAGCGAAAACTGCTGCCAAAATTGGGCAATTTAAAAGGTTAAACCATTAATGAAGAAAACTAAGAAGAACTTTTGAAAAAACTCAAACTCTTTCATGCTCTCTGAAGAATCTCAGAGACTTTTAAAGGCTTTCTGAAGAAGCTCAGTGAGTCTTTTTTTTTAAAGTAAGAAGAACTTTTGAAAAAACTCAAACTCTTTCATGCTCTCTGAAGAATCTCAGAGACTTTTAAAGGCTTTCTGAAGAAGCTCAGTGAGTCTTTTTTTTAAACTAAGAAGAACTTTTGAAAAAACTCAAACTCTTTCATGCTCTCTGAAGAATCTCAGAGACTTTTAAAGGCTTTCTGAAGAAGCTCAGGGACTCTTTTTTTAAACTAAGAAGAACTTTTGAAAAAACTCAAACTCTTTCATGCTCTCTGAAGAATCTCAGAGACTTTTAAAGGCTTTCTGAAGAAGCTCAGTGAGTCTTTTTTTTAAAGTAAGAAGAACTTTTGAAAAAACTCAAACTCTTTCATGCTCTCTGAAGAATCTCAGAGACTTTTAAAGGCTTTCTGAAGAAGCTCAGGGACTCTTTTTTTTTTTTAAATCAAAAAAGCTTACAGCACCTGGTATTCCCAGGCGGTCTCCCATCCAAGTACTAACCAGGCCCGACCCTGCTTAGCTTCCGAGATCAGACGAGATCGGGCGTGACCAAGGTGGTATGGCCGTAAGCGAAAACTGCTGCCAAAATTGGGCTATTTAAAAGGTTAGACCATTAATGAAGAAAACTAAGAAGAACTTTTGAAAAAACTCAAACTCTTTCAACCTCTCTGAAGAATCTCAGAGACTTTTAAAGGCTTTCTGAAGAAGCTCAGTGAGTCTTTTTTTTAAACTAAAAAGAACTTTTGAAAAAACTCAAACTCTTTCATGCTCTCTGAAGAATCTCAGAGACTTTTAAAGGCTTTCTGAAGAAGCTCAGGGACTCTTTTTTTAAACTAAGAAGAACTTTTGAAAAAACTCAAACTCTTTCATGCTCTCTGAAGAATCTCAGAGACTTTTAAAGGCTTTCTGAAGAAGCTCAGTGAGTCTTTTTTTTAAAGTAAGAAGAACTTTTGAAAAAACTCAAACTCTTTCATGCTCTCTGAAGAATCTCAGAGACTTTTAAAGGCTTTCTGAAGAAGCTCAGGGACTCTTTTTTTTTTTTTAAATCAAAAAAGCTTACAGCACCTGGTATTCCCAGGCGGTCTCCCATCCAAGTACTAACCAGGCCCGACCCTGCTTAGCTTCCGAGATCAGACGAGATCGGGCGTGACCAAGGTGGTATGGTCGTAACCGAAAACTGCTGCCAAAATTGGGCTATTTAAAAGGTTAGACCATTAATGAAGAAAACTAAGAAGAACTTTTGAAAAAACTCAAACTCTTTCATGCTCTCTGAAGAATCTCAGAGACTTTTAAAGGCTTTCTGAAGAAGCTCAGTGAGTCTTTTTTTTAAAGTAAGAAGAACTTTTGAAAAAACTCAAACTCTTTCATGCTCTCTGAAGAATCTCAGAGACTTTTAAAGGCTTTCTGAAGAAGCTCAGGGACTCTTTTTTTTTTTTTTTTTTTTAAATCAAAAAAGCTTACAGCACCTGGTATTCCCAGGCGGTCTCCCATCCAAGTACTAACCAGGCCCGACCCTGCTTAGCTTCCGAGATCAGACGAGATCGGGCGTGACCAAGGTGGTATGGTCGTAAGCGAAAACTGCTGCCAAAATTGGGCTATTTAAAAGGTTAGACCATTAATGAAGAAAACTAAGAAGAACTTTTGAAAAAACTCAAACTCTTTCATGCTCTCTGAAGAATCTCAGAGACTTTTAAAGGCTTTCTGAAGAAGCTCAGTGAGTCTTTTTTTTAAACTAAGAAGAACTTTTGAAAAAACTCAAACTCTTTCATGCTCTCTGAAGAATCTCAGAGACTTTTAAAGGCTTTCTGAAGAAGCTCAGTGAGTCTTTTTTTTAAACTAAGAAGAACTTTTGAAAAAACTCAAACTCTTTCATGCTCTCTGAAGAATCTCAGAGACTTTTAAAGGCTTTCTGAAGAAGCTCAGGGACTCTTTTTTTAAACTAAGAAGAACTTTTGAAAAAACTCACACTCTTTCATGCTCTCTGAAGAATCTCAGAGACTTTTAAAGGCTTTCTGAAGAAGCTCAGTGAGTCTTTTTTTTAAAGTAAGAAGAACTTTTGAAAAAACTCAAACTCTTTCATGCTCTCTGAAGAATCTCAGAGACTTTTAAAGGCTTTCTGAAGAAGCTCAGTGAGTCTTTTTTTTAAAGTAAGAAGAACTTTTGAAAAAACTCAAACTCTTTCATGCTCTCTGAAGAATCTCAGAGACTTTTAAAGGCTTTCTGAAGAAGCTCAGGGACTCTTTTTTTTTTTTTTTTAAATCAAAAAAGCTTACAGCACCTGGTATTCCCAGGCGGTCTCCCATCCAAGTACTAACCAGGCCCGACCCTGCTTAGCTTCCGAGATCAGACGAGATCGGGCGTGACCAAGGTGGTATGGCCTTAAGCGAAAACTGCTGCCAAAATTGGGCTATTTAAAAGGTTAGACCATTAATGAAGAAAACTAAGAAGAACTTTTGAAAAAACTCAAACTCTTTCATACTCTCTGTAGAATCTCAGAGACTTTTAAAGGCTTTCTGAAGAAGCTCAGTGAGTCTTTTTTTTAAACTAAGAAGAACTTTTGAAAAAACTCAAACTCTTTCATGCTCTCTGAAGAATCTCAGAGACTTTTAAAGGCTTTCTGAAGAAGCTCAGTGAGTCTTTTTTTTTAAAGTAAGAAGAACTTTTGAAAAAACTCAAACTCTTTCATGCTCTCTGAAGAATCTCAGAGACTTTTAAAGGCTTTCTGAAGAAGCTCAGTGAGTCTTTTTTTTAAACTAAGAAGAACTTTTGAAAAAACTCAAACTCTTTCATGCTCTCTGAAGAATCTCAGAGACTTTTAAAGGCTTTCTGAAGAAGCTCAGGGACTCTTTTTTTAAACTAAGAAGAACTTTTGAAAAAACTCAAACTCTTTCATGCTCTCTGAAGAATCTCAGAGACTTTTAAAGGCTTTCTGAAGAAGCTCAGTGAGTCTTTTTTTTAAAGTAAGAAGAACTTTTGAAAAAACTCAAACTCTTTCATGCTCTCTGAAGAATCTCAGAGACTTTTAAAGGCTTTCTGAAGAAGCTCAGGGACTCTTTTTTTTTTTTAAATCAAAAAAGCTTACAGCACCTGGTATTCCCAGGCGGTCTCCCATCCAAGTACTAACCAGGCCCGACCCTGCTTAGCTTCCGAGATCAGACGAGATCGGGCGTGACCAAGGTGGTATGGCCGTAAGCGAAAACTGCTGCCAAAATTGGGCTATTTAAAAGGTTAGACCATTAATGAAGAAAACTAAGAAGAACTTTTGAAAAAACTCAAACTCTTTCAACCTCTCTGAAGAATCTCAGAGACTTTTAAAGGCTTTCTGAAGAAGCTCAGTGAGTCTTTTTTTTAAACTAAAAAGAACTTTTGAAAAAACTCAAACTCTTTCATGCTCTCTGAAGAATCTCAGAGACTTTTAAAGGCTTTCTGAAGAAGCTCAGGGACTCTTTTTTTAAACTAAGAAGAACTTTTGAAAAAACTCAAACTCTTTCATGCTCTCTGAAGAATCTCAGAGACTTTTAAAGGCTTTCTGAAGAAGCTCAGTGAGTCTTTTTTTTAAAGTAAGAAGAACTTTTGAAAAAACTCAAACTCTTTCATGCTCTCTGAAGAATCTCAGAGACTTTTAAAGGCTTTCTGAAGAAGCTCAGGGACTCTTTTTTTTTTTTTAAATCAAAAAAGCTTACAGCACCTGGTATTCCCAGGCGGTCTCCCATCCAAGTACTAACCAGGCCCGACCCTGCTTAGCTTCCGAGATCAGACGAGATCGGGCGTGACCAAGGTGGTATGGTCGTAACCGAAAACTGCTGCCAAAATTGGGCTATTTAAAAGGTTAGACCATTAATGAAGAAAACTAAGAAGAACTTTTGAAAAAACTCAAACTCTTTCATGCTCTCTGAAGAATCTCAGAGACTTTTAAAGGCTTTCTGAAGAAGCTCAGTGAGTCTTTTTTTTAAAGTAAGAAGAACTTTTGAAAAAACTCAAACTCTTTCATGCTCTCTGAAGAATCTCAGAGACTTTTAAAGGCTTTCTGAAGAAGCTCAGGGACTCTTTTTTTTTTTTTTTTTTTAAATCAAAAAAGCTTACAGCACCTGGTATTCCCAGGCGGTCTCCCATCCAAGTACTAACCAGGCCCGACCCTGCTTAGCTTCCGAGATCAGACGAGATCGGGCGTGACCAAGGTGGTATGGTCGTAAGCGAAAACTGCTGCCAAAATTGGGCTATTTAAAAGGTTAGACCATTAATGAAGAAAACTAAGAAGAACTTTTGAAAAAACTCAAACTCTTTCATGCTCTCTGAAGAATCTCAGAGACTTTTAAAGGCTTTCTGAAGAAGCTCAGTGAGTCTTTTTTTTAAACTAAGAAGAACTTTTGAAAAAACTCAAACTCTTTCATGCTCTCTGAAGAATCTCAGAGACTTTTAAAGGCTTTCTGAAGAAGCTCAGTGAGTCTTTTTTTTAAACTAAGAAGAACTTTTGAAAAAACTCAAACTCTTTCATGCTCTCTGAAGAATCTCAGAGACTTTTAAAGGCTTTCTGAAGAAGCTCAGGGACTCTTTTTTTAAACTAAGAAGAACTTTTGAAAAAACTCACACTCTTTCATGCTCTCTGAAGAATCTCAGAGACTTTTAAAGGCTTTCTGAAGAAGCTCAGTGAGTCTTTTTTTTAAACTAAGAAGAACTTTTGAAAAAACTCAAACTCTTTCATGCTCTCTGAAGAATCTCAGAGACTTTTAAAGGCTTTCTGAAGAAGCTCAGTGAGTCTTTTTTTTAAAGTAAGAAGAACTTTTGAAAAAACTCAAACTCTTTCATGCTCTCTGAAGAATCTCAGAGACTTTTAAAGGCTTTCTGAAGAAGCTCAGGGACTCTTTTTTTTTTTTTTTTAAATCAAAAAAGCTTACAGCACCTGGTATTCCCAGGCGGTCTCCCATCCAAGTACTAACCAGGCCCGACCCTGCTTAGCTTCCGAGATCAGACGAGATCGGGCGTGACTTTTTTTTTTATTTATTTATTTTTTTTTATTAAAACCAGAAGTTTTACATTAAAACAAGTACATTTTTTGTACATTTAATTTTCTATGTAGAAAACATGCAATTAACATCTTTACAAACTAAAGCGTTATATACAAGCTAATTTCATTTTACATTTACGTCTTCCTTTATCATTCCCTTAACATTCATTTTTAAATTTTACTTTCAGAAAAAACATATATTTTTCCCAAAAATATACAACCTCACTAAACAAACAAAAAAGCAATTGTCATATTTCCTATTTTCAAATTCCCATATCATTTTTTTCATTTTTTTTCATTCAATTAAAAGTACAAAGAACATGCAGCAGATACAAGCCCTTTTCCATTTTCAGAGACTCAAATAATTTCCTCAGCAACTGTATACATGTACATATTAAATTATTTACATTTCTACATAATCTGCAAACCAACAAATAAATCTAGTACATATTCAAACAATTTAAACATCTATACCACTTAATCACCTTTTTTTTTCCTTAAAATTTCTCTCCTTAACTTTTGTTTTCTCAACACAAGCTTCAGATTAGGTATTGCTTTATACTTTAAAACATGCCCGCCTATCTTTCCCCTCTTTTTCATATTAACATTGTCTTTATTACCATTGTCTCTGTCCCTTGTGGTAGTCTCATCTTCTTCCTCCATTTCAACTATGTTTTCATTACACCATGACATTTCTTCTGACTCCTTACTTCCATCCTCTGCTTCTTTCACCATCTCATTTTTTTGTCCAGACTCCTTATTAAAGTCTTTTGAATTCAACCCATCCTGTTCTTTCCTCATGTTCTGTTCCACTTCACTCTGAGGACTATGAGGACCCGCATTTCCTCTTTTAGTCCCTTCAGAGCGTTGATCTTCTTCACTTTCTGTTTCAGTCACATTTCATATAAACTTTGTTACAGTCCAAGCACTTTTCCGCTTTACAATCTTTTGCGAAATGGCCCTGCTCAGCACATTCATAACATTTAAAATTAGGACAGTCTTTAAAAACATGCCCAGGTTGCATACACATTCGGCAGAGTTTAATCTGTCCATCATGTATTACCCTGAAATACCTTTCTCCCTCCGATGTTTCAAATTTGGCACTATATGGCAGTGATGTTACCTCCTTTGGAAATCTTATTTTGACATACCTCGTGCCGTCTGCGATGTCCGTTCCGGGGTATAATCTCCTCTTTATTTGTGTTATGGGAGTAACTCCCCACAGCTTTAACTTGTCCTCGATTGTTTCATCCTCCACATAAGCAGGCAGGTGAATAAAAGAAACCACACATTCCTTTAACTCCAACCTCCTTACTACACAGAGTTGTCCTTTAATTTCCACACCGTCCATCAGATCATCACAGTCATCCACACACGTCAAAGTAAGTTCATATTCCAAAGAATTCTTTGGTCTCACTGCCAGTAGTTTACCATTGCCTATATTCCTTGTCACTTCTCTGATGATATCCTCTGCCTTTATTCCTTTTTTGTTCATTATATCCATCACCACGGTTGCCTCTTTCAGATATTCCATTCTCTTCTTAGCACTTTTCTGCCCAAAAGCCTCCTTGTTTAATCCGTTAAACTCTCTCAATCCTTTGTCCATTGCATCTTGGTCAATCGTCGTTTGTGTTCCTCCTGCCGTTCCTGGGTCTTTACCATTTAATCTGTCCATTATTCAAAAGAAAGATTTCCTCCAAGCAGATAAACTGCTTGGGGATTAAAAAAATAACATACAAGTAAACAGAACTTCAAATAAACAAAACAAAAAATAACTAAGAGAGAGCACATGGGAGAGCCTCTCTCTCCCAACTGCCAGCACACTTCCTGGATCGTACCACTAACGAGATCGGGCGTGCCCAAGGTGGTATGGCCGTAAGCGAAAACTGCTGCCAAAATTGGGCTATTTAAAAGGTTAGACCATTAATGAAGAAAACTAAGAAGAACTTTTGAAAAAACTCAAACTCTTTCAACCTCTCTGAAGAATCTCAGAGACTTTTAAAGGCTTTCTGAAGAAGCTCAGTGAGTCTTTTTTTTAAAGTAAGAAGAACTTTTGAAAAAACTCAAACTCTTTCATGCTCTCTGAAGAATCTCAGAGACTTTTAAAGGCTTTCTGAAGAAGCTCAGGGACTCTTTTTTTTTTTTAAATCAAAAAAGCTTACAGCACCTGGTATTCCCAGGCGGTCTCCCATCCAAGTACTAACCAGGCCCGACCCTGCTTAGCTTCCGAGATCAGATGAGATCGGGCGTGACCAAGGTGGTATGGCCGTAAGCGAAAACTGCTGCCAAAATTGGGCTATTTAAAAGGTTAGACCATTAATGAAGAAAACTAAGAAGAACTTTTGAAAAAACTCAAACTCTTTCATGCTCTCTGAAGAATCTCAGAGACTTTTAAAGGCTTTCTGAAGAAGCTCAGTGAGTCTTTTTTTTAAAGTAAGAAGAACTTTTGAAAAAAACTCAAACTCTTTCATGCTCTCTGAAGAATCTCAGAGACTTTTAAAGGCTTTCTGAAGAAGCTCAGGGACTCTTTTTTTTTTTTTTTTAAATCAAAAAAGCTTACAGCACCTGGTATTCCCAGGCGGTCTCCCATCCAAGTACTAACCAGGCCCGACCCTGCTTAGCTTCCGAGATCAGACGAGATCGGGCGTGACTTTTTTTTTTTTTTATTATCAAAAAGTACAAAATTAATATTTACATAACTCATATTTCATACCTAATATTCTCAAACTTATATCATATTAGATCCTTTTAGCATTTACAGCATATACTTTGAATTTAAGCCATATTACATCACTCCAAAAAAACCCACCAAAGGTACAAAAAAAATAAATAAATAAATAATAAAATAAATAAATAAATAAATAAATAAATAAATAAATAAATTTTTAATTAATTAACCCACTTAGCCACATTTCTTCTCAGAATTTTAAACTTAACCCTTCTTTTGTACTTATAAATCCACTTTCTTCTACAAATGCTCTTTCAAATTCATCATTGCTTAGATATTTCCACATTGTAAACACATTCTTTCTAACAACACTCTTGAAAACATCAATCACATCCACTTTCTTTCTTTCAAAGTATGCCATATTCCTCCTCAGCCATATTGCATACCTTGCATTACTCAAAATTAAATTCCATAAATTCACCTTCTTATCCTTATAATTTGTATTTTCACCAAATAAAAACAGTTTTTTCCACTCATCCCCTTCTACCTCTTTTCCCATTCCATCTTTTATCAGTTTTTTCATTTTTGCATGGAACTCCTCAAGCTCCTTGCACTCAAAGAAAATATGCATCAGAGTTTCTGGCTCTGTCTCGCACATGTCACACTCTCTACTCACATTTTTGTTTATTTGATGAATAACCACCTTTGTGTATATTCTATTGTGTCTCAGTTTGAAGTCCAAGTTCTCACAGTCCAATCCGTTATATTTTACATTTAAGTTTCTCCATATTGTCTTTTCTTTCAAGCCAGGAAAAACTCTAGGCCATACCGCCTCTGATGCAGGCATTTTGATTTCCTTTTTCACCATTATTTTGTATATCGTTTTCACATTTATTTCCCGCAAAAACTTTTTTTCCTCATTTTCCACAATATACATTTCAGGCATTCCCCAATATCCCACTTTGGCAGTTTCTCTTTCAATCCCTTCTACCCACTTTTCAGGCAGGCTTTTTTTAATGTTTTCACATTCACCATCCACTTTTGCTTTCTCAATTTCATCATCCCACCCCACCACACAATCATATATTGCCCTATTCGGTAAGAAACCTTTCACATATTCCTATGCCAAGTCTTTTACTTTCCTTACCCCCGCTCTAATGAATAGCCTGTTGTAGAGCATTTTCCCTCCCCTCCTTATTCTTGGGTTCAGGAATATTGGCTGATTGTGTACTTGGTTTATGTTTTCACATTCATAGTTTACATTCACCACAAACTCAGCCCATGCAATAAACACTTCTTGATAAAATAAAGGCAGCTTTTCTATCATTGGCTTTTTTAACACCATGAACAACCCTTCTTCACCACAACCTCCACCTTCATTTAAATATTTTCTCATATACCCCTTCCATCCATATTCTATTTTGCCACATAAATACTTTTTTATTGTTTTAACTCTTATTGCATTCCTTTTTACATTTAAATCTATCAACCTCAAACCCCCCTCGCCGTAATCTGCAATTAATGTTTTTGATGATATTTTCACTCCTTTCCCACCCCACACAAAAGTATTCACAGCCTCTTTTATTCCATTTAACGCCCAGTCAGGTAAATCAATTGCTCCCATCACATAATTACATTTAGTTAACAATAAAGAATTAACCACTACCACCTTGCCTCTTAGCCTTAATTCTCTTAGTCTCCAAAACTGTAATACTTGTTTGATTTTATTTATCACTCCCGACCATGTTGCATCTCTTGCCTCTTTTACATCCTCTCCTATATTTACCCCTAAAATTTTTATAAAGTCTTTCGTTATTTTAAATGGAACATCTGCCCCTTCAACCATCACTCCTCCTATACTCATTATCTCTGATTTTTCCACATTTATTTTTGCACCTGACGCTTTCCCATATTTTTCTATCTGTTTCCTTATTTTGTTTATGCTCTCTATGTCCCTAGCCGTAAACGTAGTGTCATCTGCATATTGATGTATTACACTCAATCCCCCATTTGGTATTTGGATACCTTTTATCTCTTCATCTTTTTTGATAAGTATCGCCAGCGGCTCGGCTGTTATTGAGTACAATAATGCTGACAGCGGACAGCCTTGCCTAACTGACCTCTCTAACGGAAAGGGGTCAGTTAATATCCCATTAACTTTTACACAACTTTTAGCATTCTCATATATTAATTTTATCCACTTTTGCATCCTATCCCCAAAACCAAATTTCGCCATTGCCTGTTCTATAAAGCTATGTTCCACCCTGTCAAAAGCTTTATTTAAGTCTATCGATAAAATCAATCCCCCTTTTCGATCTTTCCCCATCCCTTCTACTACATCCCTAATTGTGCAAATTGTGTCTGTGATGTCTCTTCCCTTTATACTATAAGCTTGGCTTGGTGATACTAATGTCCCAACAACCTCTTTTATCCTATTTGCCAATACTTTTGTCAGAATTTTATAATCAGTATTTAAGAGAGTTAACGGTCTATAATTTTCTAGCTTCATTGGACTCCCTTTATTTTTATATAATATTGTGATTACTCCTAGCCCCATAGACTCCGGCATTTGCCTTCCCTCTTCCATACTTCTATAAACCTTCCACAGTATTGGAGCTACATTCTCTATAAAGGCCTTATAAAATTCATGCGTTAATCCATCCGAGCCTGGGCTTTTTTTTTTTTGTCTGTTTTATAGCTTCTTTTATTTCTTCGATGCCTATATCTCTTTCACATTCATTTTTTTCCCCTTCACTTAGCCTCACACTCACAGTATTTAAAACTTCCTCTACACATTCCTGTTTTACCCCTTGTTTCTTAAATAGTCCCCTGTAAAACTGTTCTACTTCACTTGTTATCTCCACATAATCAGTAATCTTGTCACCTTTTTCGTTTTCCAGTTCTGTTATATGCTTTTTCCTCTGTTTTTTCTTTTCTAAGTTCAAAAAGAACTTTGTGCTTCTTTCTCCCTCTAACGCATACTGCGCTCTACTCCTTATCATTGCACCCTTACTTTTCTCATTTTCATATTCTTCTATCTCTGCTTTTATCCGCACAAACCTCTCTTTATCTTGCTCTGGATTTCTTTCTATTTTTTCTGCTTCCCTCTCCAGTTCATTTTTCATTGCCTCAACTTTACTCCTTCTCATAAAATCCCTTTGTTTTGCATATCTAATACTCCTTTTTTTTATTTTCTCTTTCATTTTTTCCCACCACTCACATATGTCTTCTTCAAATAATGAGTTTTGCATTTCATAATTTATGCATTTTCGAATGTTTTCTTTATACGCCTCTTCTTTTAGCAAGTCAGCATTCAAACACCAGATTCCCCCTCCCCTCTCTTCCCTGATTACACCCATCTTTACCATCATCATAGCATGGTCACTCAACCCTACAAATTTATATTTAACATTTTTAACATATTTTAACATTTCCCTTTTGGTTAAACAAAAATCTATACGGCTTTGCTTCAAAACCCCCATCACCATTTGTCTTCTGGAGAATTCTTTTTTGTAGGGATTCTCTTCCCTCCAAACATCAACCATGTCCTCATTATTCATCCACTCCGTTAAAAATTTTCTGGAAACATCAGACTTAAAGTTTGCGCTGCATGAAGCGTCCAGTCTTGTGCACCATACATTAAAGTCCCCCAACAACTATACAATTTCCTTTGCACAACGGCTTAATTTCTTTGAATAGTTCTTTTCTTTCATTTTCTGTATTTGGCGCATATATATTTATCAGCCTGAAGAGCTCATTTTGAAACACAAATTCAGTCACTAAAATTCTCCCATTACCATCCTTATATACTCCCTTCGCACTATTAACCCTCCCTTCTTTTATCAGGGTTGCCACACCACGTGCTTTTGCATTACCATGATTGACAAAAACTCACCTTGCCATCTCTTTTTTATCTTTTCCATTATGTCATCAGACCAGTGTGTCTCTTGTAGACAGAGTATATCACCTTTAAGTACTCTCTTCACACTCTCCAACTTATTTCCATCTCGTAGTCCATTGCTGTTCAGACAAGCAATGTTCATAATTCCCCACATAGCAAAAAATATGGCTTTTAAAACATTAACACTCATTTTGATCCATCCAAGCACTTACTTTCTGCATTTTGCTCCACCCTTTCTTTCTTCTTTCTTTTCTTCTGCACTCTTTGCCCTTCACTTGTGTCCATTTCCTCCTCATCGGCTTTAGCAAGACTCTCTGGCACCTCATTCTTTCCTCCACCTCCTTCCGTCCGCGGTTTTTCTCCTTGCCTTTTCGTTTTATCACCCTCCTGGCTCTCGCCATCGCCTTTTGCTGTCTCCCCTTCTCCATCTTCACACTCCACGTCATTCGTTGCCATCTCCTTACCAGGTACCTCTTCCCTCTCTTTCTTTTTTCTCTCTCTCTCTCTCCGCCTCTGCCCTGGAGCCTCCTCCTCTTGACTGCTCACGCTCTCGGTCGCTCTCCACTCCCCAATTTTCCCTTTTCCACTCCATGAGCCTGTTCTCTCTTCTTCTCCAATCGCTGCACCTTCCTCTCCTTCGCTCTCCACCTCCTCGTCCACCTCGTACAGATCTGACTCCTCATCCATCTCCGCCGGCGTTTCACACACACACAGCCCAGGTAGCATATTACACATACTGCAATTCACCTCCTTGCACTCTCTTGCGTAATGTCCCTGCTTGTCGCATTTGTAACATCTGAAGCCAGGGCAGTCTCTGACAATATGCCCTGGCTGAATACACAAACGGCAGACTTTAACCTGCCTGTCGTGTATTACCCTAAAATGCTCCACCCCTCCTAATGTCTCAAACTTTGTGGAATACGGCAGTGACTTTACCTCCTCATTGAACTTTACTTTTAAAAACCTTGTCCCGTCGGCGATTTCAGTTCCCGGCCACATTCTCCTCTTCACTCTTGAGACTGCTTTGACTCCCCATTCCGAAAGCTTGCTCAGAATCTCCTCA
The DNA here is from genome assembly GCF_051911475.1 of Siphateles boraxobius. NCBI lineage: Eukaryota > Metazoa > Chordata > Actinopteri > Cypriniformes > Leuciscidae > Siphateles > Siphateles boraxobius. The sequence continues at coordinate 6,975,416 of NW_027509186.1, read as the reverse complement.
TCCTGAATGTATGTTGGCAGACCCAGGAACGAGACCACCATCTCCAAACAGTCCACCTCTTTCGCCATCACTCTACTTTTCTTTATCCTCAATCCGTCAAGTAACTTTTCCTTTCCTTTTTCCTCTTCCATTGTCAACTCGTATTCTTTTGGTGTTTTGTATCTACACCCAATCACCACTCCGCATTCTTCTCTCACTTTCTTCAACAACTCCATCATTGTTATTCTTTCTTCTCCTTCTATTTCCACTAGCACTGTGAGCTTCTTTTCATAATTCCTTCCTCTTTGATCCAGTTCTTCATTTTTTTCTCTCAAGCTCTTTCTTTGCAGGCCTCTTCCCACCTCCATTTTGTCATCCAGCGCTGTCACCATCTCCGTACTTAAAGTATTTATCCCCAAACAGCAAGCGCTGTTTGGGGAGTAAATAGCTCCACTGCACACAAGTTCCCCTTTTTTGAAAAGGTTATAATCAAATCACGGCTTCAGTTTATAGTTCTCAAACTCACAGTTCTCTTTGTTTGCTCTCACTCTGCTAGCTGTACCACTTCCTTCTTCCACTAGGGCGCCCTCAAGGTGGTATGGCCGTAAGCGAAAACTGCTGCCAAAATTGGGCTATTTAAAAGGTTAGACCATTAATGAAGAAAACTAAGAAGAACTTTTGAAAAAACTCAAACTCTTTCAACCTCTCTGAAGAATCTCAGAGACTTTTAAAGGCTTTCTGAAGAAGCTCAGTAAGTCTTTTTTTTAAACTAAGAAGAACTTTTGAAAAAACTGAAACTCTTTCATGCTCTCTGAAGAATCTCAGAGACTTTTAAAGGCTTTCTGCAGAAGCTCAGTGAGTCTTTTTTTTTTAAACTAAGAGGAACTTTTGAAAAAACTGAAACTCTTTCATGCTCTCTGAAGAATCTCAGGGACTTTTAAAGGCTTTCTGAAGAAGCTCAGGGACTCTTTTTTTTTTTTTAATTCAAAAATCTTACAGCACCTGGTATTCCCAGGCGGTCTCCCATCCAAGTACTAACCAAGCCCGACCCTGCTTAGCTTCCGAGATCAGACGAGATCGGGCGTGACCAAGGTGGTATGACCGTAAGCGAAAACTGCTGCCAAAATTGGGCTATTTAAAAGGTTAGACCATTAATGAAGAAAACTAAGAAGAACTTTTGAAAAAACTCAAACTCTTTCATGCTCTCTGAAGAATCTCAGAGACTTTTAAAGGCTTTCTGAAGAAGCTCAGTGAGTCTTTTTTTTAAACTAAGAAGAACTTTTGAAAAAACTCAAACTCTTTCATGCTCTCTGAAGAATCTCAGAGACTTTTAAAGGCTTTCTGAAGAAGCTCAGTGAGTCTTTTTTTTAAACTAAGAAGAACTTTTGAAAAAACTCAAACTCTTTCATGCTCTCTGAAGAATCTCAGAGACTTTTAAAGGCTTTCTGAAGAAGCTCAGGGACTCTTTTTTTTAAAGTAAGAAGAACTTTTGAAAAAACTCAAACTCTTTCATGCTCTCTGAAGAATCTCAGAGACTTTTAAAGGCTTTCTGAAGAAGCTCAGGGACTCTTTTTTTTTTTTTAAATCAAAAAAGCTTACAGCACCTGGTATTCCCAGGCGGTCTCCCATCCAAGTACTAACCAGGCCCGACCCTGCTTAGCTTCCGAGATCAGACGAGATCGGGCGTGACCAAGGTGGTATGGCCGTAAGCTAAAACTGCTGCCAAAATTGGGCTATTTAAAAGGTTAGACCATTAATGAAGAAAACTAAGAAGAACTTTTGAAAAAACTCAAACTCTTTCAACCTCTCTGAAGAATCTCAGAGACTTTTAAAGGCTTTCTGAAGAAGCTCAGTGAGTCTTTTTTTTAAACTAAGAAGAACTTTTGAAAAAACTCAAACTCTTTCATGCTCTCTGAAGAATCTCAGAGACTTTTAAAGGCTTTCTGAAGAAGCTCAGGGACTCTTTTTTTAAACTAACAAGAACTTTTGAAAAAACTCAAACTCTTTCATGCTCTCTGAAGAATCTCAGAGACTTTTAAAGGCTTTCTGAAGAAGCTCAGTGAGTCTTTTTTTTAAAGTAAGAAGAACTTTTGAAAAAACTCAAACTCTTTCATGCTCTCTGAAGAATCTCAGAGACTTTTAAAGGCTTTCTGAAGAAGCTCAGGGACTCTTTTTTTTTTTTAAATCAAAAAAGCTTACAGCACCTGGTATTCCCAGGCGGTCTCCCATCCAAGTACTAACCAGGCCCGACCCTGCTTAGCTTCCGAGATCAGACGAGATCGGGCGTGACATTTTTTTTTTTTTTTTTTTTATTGGAAAATTTCAATCAATAAAATACAATAAAATCAAATAGAAATTAAAAGATACAGATTTTCTTCCACAACCATTCTACATCACAAATCATTTACATAATTTAAAAAACTTCTTCACTTCCAGGCAACTTCCACATTAGATCCTTTAAAACACCACAAACTTTTGGGGTAAAAACACCATAAAAAACATCCAACTTATTTTCACATTTAAAATACTCATACAATCCTTCAATATACAATTAAGTTTTCCTTTTAAAAGCAATCCAAACATCCAACACGATTTTTTCCTTTTTTGCTACAATTCTTCTCTCCCATATTGCACTTTTCATTAGCATCACACACAGATTAATAAAACTTTAGTTTTTACCCTTTTCTTCCATCCCAAACATCACCACTCTATTCCATTCTACAGTCCTCTCATTGGATTCCCCTCTCAACATTTCAATCAGTCTTTTACCCTTTTTGTTAAAATCTTCCAATTCTCTACAATTTAAAAACAAGTGTAAAAAACTTTCATCTTCCACATTACACACTTTACATGTTTCACTTAGTTCCATGTGGATTTTTTTTAAAATAATGTCAGTAAAAATTGCTCTGTGTCTGATTAAATATTCAAAACTCTCCAATTTTGCGTCTATCATTGTACCTTTCATGTTATTCCATATATCCTCTTCTTTTAGATCTTTGTATTTCTGTACCCAGTACTCATTGACTTTTGGTTTTCTGAAAACCCCCTCTCTAAAAAAACAGTAAAACATTTTCACAGTACATTCATTAAAAGCATATCGTTTTTCTCCCAACTTTACATTCACTTTTTTCCCTTGTTTCTCTTCTTCCATATCTTCTATTCTTTTTATCCACTCTTTGGGTATTGCTTCTTTCATTATTTCATACTTATTTTGTAGTTCTTGTTCATTAAAATCCTCTTTTGCCACTTCCATTGTATCTATTATATACTGTAATGGTAAAAATCCCTCTTTAAATTCATATAAAATATCTCTAACTCTTGTGATCCCAACATCCCACCATTTCTTTAAAAAAAATCACATTCCCCTGATTTAAAATGCCGCTGTTTAAGAATAAAGGCTGGTTTAAAATGCTCTCTCTACCTTGAGGATTAAAATTAACAATAGTTTAAAATTTCCCCCAAGCACTCATCAATTCTCTGTAAAAATCTGGCATTCCTTTCACCATCCAATTCTTAGTTTTCATCCATAAAATATTATCTCCCAAATTAAAATTCCCACATTTATTTAAAAAATATTCCATCGTCTTTTTCCACGTTGTTTTAATTTTCTCATCCAGATACTTTTTTATTACTTTAACTCTTAAGCTATTTTTTCTTTGTTCCACATCTATCAATCCCATCCCTCCCTTTCCAACTTCTCCTATTATAGTATTGTATGCAATTCTTGGAGGTTTTCCATCCCATATAAAATCCAGAAAACATTTCTTCAGCCTTTTTCCCACCCACATCGGCATAGAAGTCACATATAAAACATACCACAACTTTGCTACCATTAAAACATTTACAATCAAAACCTTCCCCTTTAAACTTAAAGTCCTCAATTTCCAAAAATTTAACCTTCTTTCAATTCCTCCTAGTATTTCTTCCCACATTACTACTTCAACATATTTTTCGTCTTTCCCTATTAAAACACCTAGGATCTTTATTTCCTTTGATTCTTTAAACTTAAAATCATTTGCTAAAACACTCGCCCCTCCAAATCTCATATATACTGTTTTCTCTTCATTTATCTTGCTCCCTGATCCCCTACAAAACGTCTGTACCACTTCCATTGCTTTTTTAACACTGTTTATATCCTTAACCATTATTGTTGTATCGTCTGCGTATTGAAACATGTTTTCATTTTCCCCACTCTCTTCAATGTCTATCCCTTTTACTTCTTTATCTCTTTTAACAGCTAATCCCAAAGGTTCTGCAACTAGTGAATATAAAAGTGCTGATAGTGGACATCCTTGTCTTATTGACCTAGTTAATTTAAAACATTCTGTTAAAAACCCATTACATTTTACTCTTGTTATTGCTCCTTTATATAAAATTTTAATCCATTTGATAAAACTTTCCCCAAACCCATACCCACTTAAAATCTCAAATAAATAGTCATGTTCTACTCTGTCGAAGGCCTTTTCAAAATCCAAACTAATAACATACCCATCCTTATTTTTTTCTTTCATATACCTTATTCTATCTATTATACTTATTGTTGTGTCTGCTATATCCTTCCCTTTCACTCCATATACTTGATTTGTTTTGATTATGGTTGGCATTACCTCCTTCAATCTGTTGGCTAAAACTTTTGTTAAAATTTTCAAATCTGTGTTCAACATTGTGATGGGTCTATAATTTTTTAAATCTGCTTTTTCTCCTTTTCTTTTATATATCAACTTAATTAATCCCATCCCCATTCTCTGATTCATTTCATCTTTCTTAAAAGTCTCTTCATATACTTCTTTTAAAATATCCGTTAAAAAATCCTTAAAAGTTATATAAAATTCATTCCCTAAACCGTCAATACCTGGGCTTTTCCTTTTATTCAGTTCACTTATTGCTCTTTTTATCTCTTCTTCTCTTATCTCTAGGTCACACTCTTTTTTGTCATCCTCTCCTACTTTGGTCTTTATTTGTTTCAATAATTCTAGTTTTTCTTCCTCCTTTACTCCTTCTGCTTTGAATAGCTTTCCATAGTATGCTTTTATTGCTTTTAGTATCTCTTCATTTGTTTCCACTATCTCTCCATCTTCCCTTTGTATTCTTTTAATTGTTTGTGAAATTCCCCTTCTTCTTTCCAAATCAAAAAAAAACTTAGTACATTTCTCTCCTTCCACTGTATACTTTGCTTTACTTCTTAATCGTGCCCCATTATATTTCTTCTCTTCTATTTCTTTCAGTTTTCCCTCTATTTCTTTTATTTTTTGTATATCTTTTTCATTCATGTTCAATTCCTTTTCTAGTTGTTCTCGTATGTCTCTTTCTTTACCCTTTTTACATCTCTGAATTATCCCACAATATTTTATGCTAAAATTTTTGATTAAATACTTCACATTTTCCCACCAAATCCTTTTGTCTTCTCTATACATTCCGTTTTCTTTTTCCTTTGTTATAATTTCCTGTACACTTAAAACATAGTCTTCGTTCTTTAAAATCCCTGTGTTTAAAACCCATACTCCCGGCCCTCTTTTCACTGTATCCCAATCAATTTGCATAAAAATAGGCTTGTGATCACTTAAACTAGTTTCTTCATATCTTATTTTTTTCTAAATAGCTTTCCATATTCCGTGTACATAAAATAAAATCAATTCTCGTTTTACAAATAAAATTCCCCACAATTTGTCTTCTTGAAAATTCTTTTCTCTTTTCATTTCTTTCCCTCCATACATCAATCAATTCATTTTCTTCCATCAGCCCTTTTAACTCTTTTCTTCCTGTATCTGTCTTAAAAACCATTCCTTCAGCCATGTCCAGTTTACTAAAAACAACATTAAAATCCCCCATAATAACAATATCCTTATATTTCCTTAAAAGTTCCCTTAAACCATTAAAATATTCCCTCTTCTTAATCTCTTCCGGTGGTGCATGCACATTTACCACAAGTATTTTGTTCTCTTCATATTCCATTTCAAAACCTATACATTTCCCCACTTTATCTTTATATACTACTTTACATTTTATATCTCTATTTTCTCTTATTAGTACTGCAACTCCTCTTCCAAATCTATCATCCCCGTTGTTGTATAAAATCTCTCCATTCCATTTTTTTCTTATTTCACTTATATGCAAGTCTTTCCAGTTAGTCTCTTGTAACATTATCACATCTTCTCTTTTACACATTTCCTTCACTTTTTCAAATTTCCTCATGTCCATTAAACCTCTAGCATTAAAAGTAACCATTCTTAAAATCATGACACAAAAAAAAGTTCTTAAAAAGACATTGCTAAAATCCATCTTTTCATTCATTCTCCTCCGAGTCCTTTACCAGCTCCTTTTCATCTATACTTTGTTGCTCACCTTTTAAAGTCACTCTTTTTCTCGCTCCTTCAGTGTTCGGTTTTATCTGTATTGATCTTCTCCTTTTATTTGATGGAACTACATTGTCATCTTCTTCATTTTCCGCTTCCTTTTCCATTTCCACATTCTGCTCCGTGTCCTTTTGTTCTGCTCTGTCTACTTCACTTTCCAAGCTTACATTCATGTCCATTTGTGTCCAGTTTTTATCCTCTTGTTGTGTTTGTTCCCCCTGTTTATACTCATCGTCCATCCGTTCCTCACTTTGTTTATTTTCTGTAATATTACTCGTCTCCTTTCCTCCGTTTTCTTCTTCTTGCTCCTTTTCTGTGTCTCTTTCTAGCACCTGCCCGCTCACCTGCTCCTCTTCTTCCTCCTCTCGCCCCGTCCAGCATTCACATTTAGTGAGAACCTCTCGGCAATCCGGGCACTTAACAGCGTTGCAGTTCCTTGCAAAGTGGCCTTTCTCGTCACATTTAAAACACTTAAAATCTGGACAGTCTTTCACCACGTGGTCCGGGCTCATGCACAGTCGACAGGTTTTCACCTGATGACTGTGCATCACTCTGAAGTATTGTGGTCCTTCAGCTGTTTCCAGTCTTGTGCTGTATGGTAGTGATGCCACCTCCCTTGGGAACCTTACTTTTAAAAAGCGTGTGCCGTCCTCTATATTTGTGCCCGGATAAAACCTCCTTTTCACCACAGAAACTGGGATTACTCCCCATTGTTCCAGCTTATTAAAAATGTCCGCATCCTCAGTGTAGGCCGGCAGGTGCATAAAAGAGACAACATAGTCCCTGTTGTGAAGACTCTTTACCTCGAATGTCATTCCTTTAATATCCAATCCGTCCATTAAGCATCCCGTATCCTCCTCCCGTTCAAGTGTAACTTCATATTCATTTGTTTGTTTAGGTCTCACTGCCAAAATCTTTCCTTCTCCGATCTTCTCCGTCACTGCTTTTATTATATCCATCGCTCTCACCTCTTTTTCATCTCTTAAATCCACCGTTATTGTCGCTTCCTTTTTGTACATCCTTTTCGCTTTCTCCTTTCTCGCTTCTTTCCCCCGTTCTTGTCCATCTCTTTGTTGTTCGTCCGGTCCGTGGTCGTTTCGCCCTCGTGATACTCCAGCCATTGCAATGTCCGTTAACCTTTGTCCATCCATCAAAGAAAAACACGCAGACAAAATTCCTCCCAAACAGCGTATGCTGTTGGGAGGATTTAGCTTAAACAAAAAACAAAACAAAAAAACTAACAAAAAAACACTGATTCTGACAAAAACAAACGAAAAAACACAGAAACACGTTTGGTGAGCCTTCCTCACCCACTACTGCCACACTACTTCCTGGTTGCTCTAGGGCGCCCTCAAGGTGGTATGGCCGTAAGCGAAAACTGCTGCCAAAATTGGGCCATTTAAAAGGTTAGACCATTAATGAAGAAAACTAAGAAGAACTTTTGAAAAAACTCAAACTCTTTCATGCTCTCTGAAGAATCTCAGAGACTTTTAAAGGCTTTCTGAAGAAGCTCAGTGAGTCTTTTTTTTAAACTAAGAGGAACTTTTGAAAAAACTCAAACTCTTTCATGCTCTCTGAAGAATCTCAGAGACTTTTAAAGGCTTTCTGAAGAAGCTCAGGGACTCTTTTTTTTTTTTAAATCAAAGAAGCTTACAGCACCTGGTATTCCCAGGCGGTCTCCCATCCAAGTACTAACCAGGCCCGACCCTGCTTAGCTTCCAAGATCAGACGAGATCGGGCGTGACCAAGGTGGTATGGCCGTAAGCGAAAACTGCTGCCAAAATTGGGCTATTTAAAAGGTTAGACCATTAATGAAGAAAACTAAGAAGAACTTTTGAAAAAACTCAAACTCTTTCATGCTCTCTGAAGAATCTCAGAGACTTTTAAAGGCTTTCTGAAGAAGCTCAGTGAGTCTTTTTTTTAAACTAAGAAGAACTTTTGAAAAAACTCAAACTCTTTCATGCTCTCTGAAGAATCTCAGAGACTTTTAAAGGCTTTCTGAAGAAGCTCAGTGAGTCTTTTTTTTAAACTAAGAAGAACTTTTGAAAAAACTCAAACTCTTTCATGCTCTCTGAAGAATCTCAGAGACTTTTAAAGGCTTTCTGAAGAAGCTCAGGGACTCTTTTTTTTTTTAGATCAAAAAAGCTTACAGCACCTGGTATTCCCAGGCGGTCTCCCATCCAAGTACTAACCAACCCGACCCTGCTTAGCTTCCGAGATCAGACGAGATCGGGCGTGACCAAGGTGGTATGGCCGTAAGCGAAAACTGCTGCCAAAATTGGGCTATTTAAAAGGTTAGACCATTAATGAAGAAAACTAAGAAGAACTTTTGAAAAAACTCAAACTCTTTCAACCTCTCTGAAGAATCTCAGAGACTTTTAAAGGCTTTCTGAAGAAGCTCAGTGAGTCTTTTTTTTAAACTAAGAAGAACTTTTGAAAAAACTGAAACTCTTTCATGCTCTCTGAAGAATCTCAGAGACTTTTAAAGGCTTTCTGCAGAAGCTCAGTGAGTCTTTTTTTTTAAACTAAGAGGAACTTTTGAAAAAACTCAAACTCTTTCATGCTCTCTGAAGAATCTCAGAGACTTTTAAAGGCTTTCTGAAGAAGCTCAGGGACTCTTTTTTTTTTTTAAATCAAAAAAGCTTACAGCACCTGGTATTCCCAGGCGGTCTCCCATCCAAGTACTAACCAGGCCCGACCCTGCTTAGCTTCCGAGATCAGACGAGATCGGGCGTGACCAAGGTGGTATGGCCGTAAGCTAAAACTGCTGCCAAAATTGGGCCATTTAAAAGGTTAGACCATTAATGAAGAAAACTAAGAAGAACTTTTGAAAAAACTCAAACTCTTTCATGCTCTCTGAAGAATCTCAGAGACTTTTAAAGGCTTTCTGAAGAAGCTCAGTGAGTCTTTTTTTTTAAACTAAGAGGAACTTTTGAAAAAACTCAAACTCTTTCATGCTCTCTGAAGAATCTCAGAGACTTTTAAAGGCTTTCTGAAGAAGCTCAGTGAGTCTTTTTTTTAAACTAAGAAGAACTTTTGAAAAAACTCAAACTCTTTCATGCTCTCTGAAGAATCTCAGAGACTTTTAAAGGCTTTCTGAAGAAGCTCAGGGACTCTTTTTTTTTTTTTTAAATCAAAAAAGCTTACAGCACCTGGCATTCCCAGGCGGTCTCCCATCCAAGTACTAACCAGGCCCGACCCTGCTTAGCTTCCGAGATCAGACGAGATCGGGCGTGACCAAGGTGGTATGGCCGTAAGCGAAAACTGCTGCCAAAATTGGGCTATTTAAAAGGTTAGACCATTAATGAAGAAAACTAAGAAGAACTTTTGAAAAAACTCAAACTCTTTCAACCTCTCTGAAGAATCTCAGAGACTTTTAAAGGCTTTCTGAAGAAGCTCAGTGAGTCTTTTTTTTAAACTAAGAAGAACTTTTGAAAAAACTCAAACTCTTTCATGCTCTCTGAAGAATCTCAGAGACTTTTAAAGGCTTTCTGAAGAAGCTCAGGGACTCTTTTTTTAAACTAACAAGAACTTTTGAAAAAACTCAAACTCTTTCATGCTCTCTGAAGAATCTCAGAGACTTTTAAAGGCTTTCTGAAGAAGCTCAGTGAGTCTTTTTTTTTTTTTAAATCAAAAAAGCTTACAGCACCTGGTATTCCCAGGCGGTCTCCCATCCAAGTACTAACCAGGCCCGACCCTGCTTAGCTTCCGAGATCAGACGAGATCGGGCGTGACCAAGGTGGTATGGCCGTAAGGTAAAACTGCTGCCAAAATTGGGCCATTTAAAAGGTTAGACCATTAATGAAGAAAACTAAGAAGAACTTTTGAAAAAACTCAAACTCTTTCATGCTCTCTGAAGAATCTCAGAGACTTTTAAAGGCTTTCTGATGAAGCTCAGTGAGTCTTTTTTTTAAACTAAGAGGAACTTTTGAAAAAACTCAAACTCTTTCATGCTCTCTGAAGAATCTCAGAGACTTTTAAAGGCTTTCTGAAGAAGCTCAGTGAGTCTTTTTTTTAAACTAAGAGGAACTTTTGAAAAAACTCAAACTCTTTCATGCTCTCTGAAGAATCTCAGAGACTTTTAAAGGCTTTCTGAAGAAGCTCAGGGACTCTTTTTTTTTTTTTAAATCAAAAAAGCTTACAGCACCTGGTATTCCCAGGCGGTCTCCCATCCAAGTACTAACCAGGCCCGACCCTGCTTAGCTTCCGAGATCAGACGAGATCGGGCGTGACCAAGGTGGTATGGCCGTAAGCGAAAACTGCTGCCAAAATTGGGCTATTTAAAAGGTTAGACCATTAATGAAGAAAACTAAGAAGAACTTTTGAAAAAACTCAAACTCTTTCAACCTCTCTGAAGAATCTCAGAGACTTTTAAAGGCTTTCTGAAGAAGCTCAGTGAGTCTTTTTTTTAAACTAAGAAGAACTTTTGAAAAAACTCAAACTCTTTCATGCTCTCTGAAGAATCTCAGAGACTTTTAAAGGCTTTCTGAAGAAGCTCAGGGACTCTTTTTTTTTTTTAAATCAAAAAAGCTTACAGCACCTGGTATTCCCAGGCGGTCTCCCATCCAAGTACTAACCAGGCCCGACCCTGCTTAGCTTCCGAGATCAGACGAGATCGGGCGTGACCAAGGTGGTATGGCCGTAAGCTAAAACTGCTGCCAAAATTGGGCCATTTAAAAGGTTAGACCATTAATGAAGAAAACTAAGAAGAACTTTTGAAAAAACTCAAACTCTTTCATGCTCTCTGAAGAATCTCAGAGACTTTTAAAGGCTTTCTGAAGAAGCTCAGTGAGTCTTTTTTTTAAACTAAGAGGAACTTTTGAAAAAACTCAAACTCTTTCATGCTCTCTGAAGAATCTCAGAGACTTTTAAAGGCTTTCTGAAGAAGCTCAGTGAGTCTTTTTTTTAAACTAAGAAGAACTTTTGAAAAAACTCAAACTCTTTCATGCTCTCTGAAGAATCTCAGAGACTTTTAAAGGCTTTCTGAAGAAGCTCAGGGACTCTTTTTTTTTTTTTTAAATCAAAAAAGCTTACAGCACCTGGTATTCCCAGGCGGTCTCCCATCCAAGTACTAACCAGGCCCGACCCTGCTTAGCTTCCGAGATCAGACGAGATCGGGCGTGACCAAGGTGGTATGGCCGTAAGCTAAAACTGCTGCCAAAATTGGGCCATTTAAAAGGTTAGACCATTAATGAAGAAAACTAAGAAGAACTTTTGAAAAAACTCAAACTCTTTCATGCTCTCTGAAGAATCTCAGAGACTTTTAAAGGCTTTCTGAAGAAGCTCAGTGAGTCTTTTTTTTAAACTAAGAGGAACTTTTGAAAAAACTCAAACTCTTTCATGCTCTCTGAAGAATCTCAGAGACTTTTAAAGGCTTTCTGAAGAAGCTCAGGGACTCTTTTTTTTTTTTTTAAATCAAAAAAGCTTACAGCACCTGGTATTCCCAGGCGGTCTCCCATCCAAGTACTAACCAGGCCCGACCCTGCTTAGCTTCCGAGATCAGACGAGATCGGGCGTGACCAAGGTGGTATGGCCGTAAGCGAAAACTGCTGCCAAAATTGGGCTATTTAAAAGGTTAGACCATTAATGAAGAAAACTAAGAACTTTTGAAAAAACTCAAACTCTTTCAACCTCTCTGAAGAATCTCAGAGACTTTTAAAGGCTTTCTGAAGAAGCTCAGTGAGTCTTTTTTTTAAACTAAGAAGAACTTTTGAAAAAACTCAAACTCTTTCATGCTCTCTGAAGAATCTCAGAGACTTTTAAAGGCTTTCTGAAGAAGCTCAGGGACTCTTTTTTTAAACTAAGAAGAATTTTTGAAAAAACTCAAACTCTTTCATGCTCTCTGAAGAATCTCAGAGACTTTTAAAGGCTTTCTGAAGAAGCTCATTGAGTCTTTTTTTTAAAGTAAGAAGAACTTTTGAAAAAACTCAAACTCTTTCATGCTCTCTGAAGAATCTCAGAGACTTTTAAAGGCTTTCTGAAGAAGCTCAGGGACTCTTTTTTTTTTTTAAATCAAAAAAGCTTACAGCACCTGGTATTCCCAGGCGGTCTCCCATCCAAGTACTAACCAGGCCCGACCCTGCTTAGCTTCCGAGATCAGACGAGATCGGGCGTGACCAAGGTGGTATGGCCTTAAGCGAAAACTGCTGCCAAAATTGGGCTATTTAAAAGGTTAGACCATTAATGAAGAAAACTAAGAAGAACTTTTGAAAAAACTCAAACTCTTTCATACTCTCTGTAGAATCTCAGAGACTTTTAAAGGCTTTCTGAAGAAGCTCAGTGAGTCTTTTTTTTAAACTAAGAAGAACTTTTGAAAAAACTCAAACTCTTTCATGCTCTCTGAAGAATCTCAGAGACTTTTAAAGGCTTTCTGAAGAAGCTCAGGGACTCTTTTTTTAAACTAAGAAGAACTTTTGAAAAAACTCAAACTCTTTCATGCTCTCTGAAGAATCTCAGAGACTTTTAAAGGCTTTCTGAAGAAGCTCAGTGAGTCTTTTTTTTAAAGTAAGAAGAACTTTTGAAAAAACTCAAACTCTTTCATGCTCTCTGAAGAATCTCAGAGACTTTTAAAGGCTTTCTGAAGA